>NC_054745.1:26993076-27130576 GCF_018143015.1 Lytechinus variegatus | reverse complement strand
CACCGACATTCTTCGGACATTTAAAAGAAGCCTGCAAGGCCAAGTCAGACTTTGGATTGAGGGCCAGACTTTTAGTGACTATCAAGGACTGAAGTCTTCCTTTATTGGAAGGTTAAGCGGGTACGAAATCGACCTATGCATACGTTAGAGAGTTTATGACTTATCTATGACGACGGACGAAAGCGCAGAGATGTCTTTGCAGCGCGTTAGGCAAGCGGCGTCGCGCATCGGCTATGGGGAAAAACAGGTAAGAGAAAAGATTTTATCTTCTCTCACACCTAAATGCCGATCAGCGATAATCATGTCTCTTCCCGAGACAGCGAGCAGCAGTACAAATTGCGGCGAAAGCGCAATGTTTTCTCGACCTTAATCATGACTGCAATGCTACTCGGACTGAAGTGAGCTTTTCGACACAGGACGAATTATCATTATCACATCTACGGGATGAAATCCACTCCCTAAAAATCCAATGCGACAAAGACAATACCGTGCCGTTACGCATTATGAAAAAAAATATGCCTACTTATGAAACAAGTTCAAAGGACCCATCATCATAGCGTATTTTGGCGTCAACTTCGTATACGATTTCTGCAACGTTCAGGATCTAATGAAAATGCCCGACAAATCACACGGACAGGGGGGCGTTTCATCAATATTTTCGTCCGACAAGTTGTCAGATCTGACAACTTTCCTGGATTCTGATTGGCTGAGAGGCACTGTTACTATAGTAACTGTCGGATAAAACAGGACTTGTCGGATAAAACGTCCGACAAGTCCTTTCATGAAACGCTCCCCAGATTAGAGGTCAATCGGAAAGCCGAACAGCACATCGTCTTCAGATTCGGGCAAGACAAAAACAAAAATGCAAATATGTCATTTGTCAAGTGAGAGTCAACATGGTGAAGGACGACAATGCTGTGATTCAGCGATTTCGACGAAGGCTCCCGGGGGGCCACTTACAATTGACGAGTGGATACCATGCGCGACCAAAAAAAAAACACGTAAAAAGGATGTCTTTTTTACGAAATGGCAACTTACATACGTAACGTGATAGGGGTGTCAAAAATAATGAAAAAGGGTATCTATTTCGCTAGGAAAATTACGTCTTTAGGGTCGAATTTGCGGGGATGATAAAACAAAATTAAAATGCTTTATAAAGGATGTCCTTTTTGCCCCAACACTTCGTGTTTAGAGTCCGATTTGCGCGAGGTGTAGAAGGTGGGGTCGTACTCAACCAAATAAGGTAAAGCCGACGACCGAAGGACCCGTAACAGCAAAACATTCCTGTACTTGTTTAGGGGTTCATTTCAGGGAATATTCGCCAAGAGTATCGTTTTGTTTCCAATACTTGTTAAGGGTAGGGTTTCACACGCCAATACTTGTTAAGGGGGGCATTTTCAGAATATGGAAATTACGTGTTTAGGGTGCTTTTCGAGACCCCATGGTCGCGCATGGTATCCACTCGTGAATGGAAGTGCCCCCCCCCCGGGATGAGAGTCAATAAGGTGAAGAACGACAATGCTGTTTTGATTTACCGATTTCGACGAAGGCTGCTTTGTTATGAAGGGCTTTTGACAAAAAAAGTATCTGCGTCATTGCTGAAAGATTATCTGCGTGATTGCTAAAATGTACTAATTAATCTGTGCCTACGCAACTTACGTCGTCAGCTTGCAAGGTCGTATTAATCAGCAACGCCCTGCGGGGCATTGAGTGTATATGGAATTAAGGGAAATGAGATCTGTATTGCCTAATTAAGGGTCGAGGAATAGTTCGTTAAAAAGCTTAGCACTGCAAAAACTCCGGTGTTGATGTAACACCAGCCCGGAATCTATATATGTCCACACCAGAAAAGTATTGAAACAACACCAGTTTGGAATCAAACCGATGCTGTTTTGATACTAATTGGTGTTGTATAAACACCTATCTGGTGTTAAACCAAAACGAATCTGGTGCTGTTCAACACTTATCTGGTGTGGACATATTGTGTGGAAATATAGGTTCCTGGCCGGGCTGGTGTTAAGTCAGCACCAGAGTTTTTGCAGTGCGGGTCGTGTCCAAGAATTTATCAAAAAATGAACGGAGAAACTGGGTCTATTTCTTAAGAATCTGCATTGGAAGAGTGCTTCCGTGAATTACAGGAAAAGGTGTTGAGGAATTCGAGAGCGAACCCGCACTTTTCACGGATCATGCATTACTTGACAATCTCATTATTATTATCAAATTTCGCCTTTACCTCGTGTGTGTGTGTGTGAGAGAGTGTGTGTGCGTGTGTGTGTGTGTGGGGGGGGGGACCCGAGATATCATTTTATCGTCCTTTTTTGTTATTTCATCGATTCACACAATTTTATCATAAGAGTCCTCTTACCTATAGCATTCGAATATTAGGACTCTAAAAATGAAAATATGTTAATCACGCTTGTTTTATTCTTTCCTTTTACTTTTTAACTGACCCAATTTTCAAGCGTTTTTCAAAGTTGCCGTGTTGTGTGATACCGAAAATATGGTACTTTTATTATTCAAAATTTGATTTTGAAAAAAAAAACATATTGCGTGAGAAGTTAGAAGCCGTACTTCCGGGAGTACGCCCATCAGTACTTTTTATAGGGCTTCTTCCTACTCTTGTACGACCTGAGCCAACTTCGCTATCTAAAATGAGCAAGACAAATAACAAGAAGAAGATTCTTCAGCTTCTCCTCCTTCTTTTTCTACCTTTTTTGTTGTATTTTCCAGTTTTTATTCAGACCAACTTATTGGCAGGGTACATTTCCTCTTCAATATAAATTCATATATATATATATATATATATATATATATATACACTTTAAAAAATGAAGTGCTAATTTAGCTCTTAAAGAGCGTGTATAGTGACTGCACTTCGGAGTGCTGATTTGTCTAGTTCAAATTTGAACTAGACAAATCCGCACTCCCAACGGCATTGGGGGGGGGCACCAATAAAATTTTCGTGTCACTAGATGTAGGAACGAATTCACAAAGGTTGTTTTTAAAATCATTGGTTGAACCTATGGTCTGATCTCCTGTATAATTACGCTTATTTACCGCGTGTAGGGCTATTAAAAATGTCCCATTCTGATGAGCGCTTTTGTCACAGTGCGCCAAATTGACGCCTGTTGCCGTGGTTATCCAAGCTTTATTCTTGAGTGCACTGTGAATTAGGGGTCCATTCAACGAACTTGGAGGGCAGCAACACACAAGCTGTCTATTGATGGTGCCATGAGCCTAATTACATCAGGAGGGCTAAAAATATTCGTTCGACCCAACCCATTCGAAATTTTTCAATTTGATTGACAAAAATGTATGAATATGATTCAAAATCTAACACTAATTCTAGAAATGGTAACTACTGAACTTCCTTCGCCCAAATTGGGAAGATAAATAAGTGACTTGGAACTATTTTTTGACTGGCGGACTAATTAGGGCCATTTTACTGTTTCAGTTGATGAACTTGCTGCATTCATAGTTATCTTCATAAATGGCGATTTATTTTTAAAATGAGCTGGCTACCATGGCTACGGTACCTTTCCCTGGTCAGATATGGAATGTCAGATATATACCCTATCCAATGGTAGTAAACATTCCACCCTCTAATTAATTTTAATGAATGTGCCATTAAAGGGATATGTATCTCACAGATCCAATAACGCGAGCGCGAAGCGCGAGCTGATTTTTGTTTTAAATTCAGACCTTAAAATGGGACATTATAAGCAAAGTTTTGTTATCATGATATGTACCTGTCTCACTAAATAAACAATGCGAGCGCGAAGCACGAGCTGAAATCCTTTGTATATTGGCCCCAAGCTGGGACATTTTAAGGACTATATTTTAGGAATTCGTGAAGAGTATATATGTATCACATAAGCCCGGACTTAAAATGTTTCATATTCAGACCTTAAAATGAGGCAATCACTTTAAGTCGTCATGAAAAAGAAGCATATGTCATTATATATAAAACAATAATAACCCGAATTGCGAAGAAATATATTTGGTTTATATTGACTTAAAACGGGATGTTGAAGACAACATGATTATATCACATTACACAGACAATGGGAGGATTACTAGCACCAGGAATGATGAACACAGGCCCTAAGTCTAAGCAAATTATGCTTCATACAGTTATGAAAAAAAATCTTATGTACAGTGATATTATGATATAATAATTATAATCTCTTTCCTTCTCCCTCTTTTGCTCCTACCCTTTTTTTAACCAGCCACTGTCTCTCCCCCTCCCTCTCTTCACCCGAAGCCTCTTCGAGCAAGTAATTATCCGTCTTCTTACTCTAATCATTAAAGAAGCACAGCTTTGGGCTTTCAGCAATCACCGCGCAGAATGCTTGCCATGACGCAAAGAATCCTTTGTCATCACGCTCTTCATATCAGGTGAGAATTTGTCGAAATATCAGTGGATCAACTCGGCAGTGTCATCCTTTGCCGTCACGCAATTCATATCAAACGAGCATTTGTCGACAATCGGTGGATCGAAACAGCAGTGTCGTCCTAGACTCTGGACAAGCAACATATTTGCAATATTTCCAGTCTTCCCGTCTTCTCATGTAAGTGCCTAAGTCTGTGCATTTTAAGCTATTATGACTGCATTCCGTTAATTCCGTTAAAGGGGAAGTTCACCCTGAAGAAAACTTTGTTGTAAAAATAGCAGAAAAAATATTAAAAAATATTGGTGAAGGTTTGAGGAAAATCTGTCAAAGAGTAAGAAAATTATTAGAGTTCAAAATTTTGGATTTGTTATGTCATATACGAGCAGTTGCCCCATTTGTTATGTAATATAAAATGCATGAATTTCAAATTTTGTATGGTTCCTGATGACTTAATTTTGTTTCTATTCATGATCGGGTGTGAAATGATTTGTCTATTGATATACAAAAGGTACAGCGAAAACCATTTTAAATTTTCTTAGAAAATGACATTTTCATTGATTTTTTACCATTCGCTATGTAGGAATGCTGCTCGCATATGACGTCACAAATCAAATAATTGAAATTCTTATAACTTTTTAACTATTTGATGAATTTTTCTCAAACCTTCGGCAATATTTTTTATTATTTTTTCTGCTATTTTTACGATAAACTTTTTGTCAGGGTGAACTTCCCCTTTATTAATTCCCCGTCGGTAGAAAATCATGGGCAGCGTAAATAAACAAAGTGGCGCTCAGTCTTGGCGATTGCATCTGGTCAAGAATTTTCAAAGGGTTCTGACGTCTATCCTAACAGTGGCGTACCTGGGATTTTCCACGGGGGGGGGGGGCGGTAAAACCGGTAGGAAAATGTGACAAGCAAAACAAAGAAAAAACAAGAAAGAAAAAAATGTTCTTCAACCAAAAAGCTTTTCAATCGTACCCGAAAAAAAATTGTCAAGCTAAAAAAAAATAAAAAAAAGGTTTTTAATCAAAAAGCTTTTCAATCGTACCCGACAAAAAAATTGACAAGCAAAAAAAAGGTCTTCAAACTCGTCAGGGGGGCAAAAATAGGTATTCAAGCTCGTACGTACGCTAGTGCATCCTAATTAGTGTACCTGGCTAGCCAACCATACCCTTTCAATATTTTCATTTTCTTTATTTCGATTTCTAACGATGACAATATTTCCGTTTGGTTTCGTGTATCTTGATATAGGAATAAACAATTTAGATATTGCAAAATGTTAGTTGCAACATACATGCTGATGGTGTGGAGTTGACTGCTGAAAAGCGAGCTTCTATACTACACACTAGAAATGTTTGAACCCTAATGGAGCACTTGTACCAACCTTTAGGGGTGTAATCTTGCACCCCAAGTGACAAAAGGTGAAGGTGCGTAGTACTTGACATTAAAAAGGGTTCAAAATTGAACCTTTATTACATTCAAAGTTCAAAGTTCAAAGACAGAAAAGGTGCATTTTCCATCTTTTGGTTTGAAATTGAGATCTGCCCATTGTTCAATTTCGCACCCTAACATAGCTAAATGCACCCTCAAATGAGCATAATTAGCACCCCTTTGGGTGCAGCTATTGTACCAACCCGGAGGGTTCAAATTTGATCCCCTATTTCTTAGTGTGTGGAGTGCATTCTCTGATTGGAAAGATTATCATAGTACAGCTAGACGAAGAAATATTGGCTCAAATTAAACCCGTATAGAGTTGGTACAATCGCAGCACCTCAAAGGGTATTAATGAGTGATATTATGCTCATTTTTGCACCTTTAAGGGTGCAATTAGCTGTATTAAGCACCCTATAAAAATGAACCGTGTAATAAAGGTTCAATGTTGAACAATTTTAGTGTCAAGTCTTATGCACCCTAAGAGGTTCAAATGTACACAATTTAGCGTGCAAGCAAGTATTTATAGGTGCAAATAATGACAGAAAAGGTGCATTTTCCATCTTTTGGTTTGAAATTGAGATCTGCCCATTGTTTTTTTTTAACTTCCCGAAAAAAAATAGTTCGTAGTTACTTCAACATGCTCAAGCGCAGATCGACGGTTATACTTAAAAACGACTTCTTCACCTAATATGCCTGGAGATTTAAATAGTTATTTTCAAAATCAGTTACGAACACTACTGGTATTGAAATATCATAATTATGAAGAAATGTTTCATTCAGAATATATTTCATTAATATCATCGTTCTATGTTTTTTAAAAGGATGTTCACATGGAGACAATGTTCCACATGTTCTGCGCATATTCTATGCTACACAGCAAAAACTGTGGTGTTAACCGGTGTTCATAGAGAACCACACCAGTTATTTTACACCGGTGTCAAATTGGTGGTGTTAGTTTTACACCTATAGGTGTTATTACAACACCTTTTGTTGTTACATTTACACTCTTTGGTGTTATGTTTAATCTCTAGGGTGTAATTTTAACACCTCAGGGTGTGGTCCTCTATTAACACCAATTGGTGTCAGTTTTAACACCACAGTGTACGGGCATTGGCGTCAGAATAGTCAGCTATAAACATGACAATGGTATCAGCTGATTGGTCTCATGATTTACACTTCAAAAACTCTAGTGTTGATTAAACACCAGCCCGGAATCTATATATGTCCACACCAGAGAAGTGTTAAACAACACCAGTTTGGTTTTGGTCTAACACCGGACAGATGTTTGTACAACCAATTAGTATTAAAACAACATCGGTTTGTTTCCAAACTGGTGTTGTTTCAATACTTCTCTGGTGTGGAGATATATAGCTTCCGGGCTGGTGTTAAATCAACTTCAGAGTTTTTGCAGTGTACATACAAATAAGTATTCTATAAAAAAATAGAATATTTAACTAATACAATGTCGAAATTTCTTAGTTGATTCCATTGTTATATCTAAGAAGGGTCTCTTCCGTTGAAATATAAATGAAAGGTGTCTCTAAAAGGACACCGAGATCTAAATAAGGGAAATAATGAAAATTTCGATTTTATCCAGTTTGTTTGTGAGTCTTTAAAGTTTGATCTCCTTTTACCTCACAAAGTAAGCTCCACACATCAATTCTACAATCAGAAATAAATAAAACATTATTTGATCTCCTTTTATTGAAATATATGATTTTATGAAAAGTCGTCATTCCGAAAAAAAAGGTTCAGATGACGATGAAGACTGAATATTTTTCCGATACTATCGATATCAAACGAAGTCGCGGACTGAGAAGTCAAAATTGCCTTCGTGAAACGGAAAGCGCTGATTTGTCGCCAATCTTCCTGTCTCGGAAGAATGGTCCTTGGACGTTCCTACGTATCGCCCATTTGGTCATGCAACAGGCCAATGGTCTTCTTACAGTTCCAAAATCTAAAACAAAGTGGGGGAAAAGGGCATCATCCATGCGGGGCCCGGAATAAGCCAGTTCGTCATGTTCGTAGTTCCTTTCTGCCCCTTTCTGCGCATGACCAAAATATTATACGCATGATCAGAGGAAGGTCATTTGTACTAAAGTGACATGGTGGTTTAAAATCTAATGAGATAAGCACCCACTTTGATGCCTTGATTATTCATATATTATTTTGAATTGTGGTTTTTATTTACATCCACCAAAAACAACAATGCGTCCACGAACGACTGGTATTTCACAGTTTGCCAAGTACAATGTGCAACATGCTATGATATGCATTCAAAGTAGGAATGCAACAATTACCTTCATAAAGTGTTCAGTGTGCTATTATTCTAGTCACCTGATCAATTCAATTTCTTCATCCTGCCATGTAAGGCAAACTTACGTAATATCTTGCTTTGAAATCTGCCTGTCATAATGAAAGAAATGAAAGGTCATTTGACCAAAGTTATCCATTAAGTAACTACGAACTGGCCTATTCCCTCCTGAGTCCCACGAGAGATCCGGGATAGCAAGAGTGTTGAAACTTATAAAATTAAGCTTAAAACGTGCCCCTTTCGCCCTGAGCATTTGTTTCAAGATATATTTGGCCTTCGCAAGATCATAGCCTGCTAGCCAAAATCGAAAGTTAGTTCATAAGGAAAATGGTGCTTTTATCCACTCTGTAACGGTAACCCCTTAAGCACTTTTATTATCAGGGGTGGATCCAGGATTTTCCGGGGGGGGGGCATTTTCCTGAGGAAAAGGTGACAACGTTATATTTACATTACAAATTTTGATTATGGCCCTCGAGGGGGGGGGGGGGTTACGGACCGGCTGTGCTCCCTTCATCCGCCACTGCTTGACGACGATACACTTGCCTCCAGAACCAAAATAATAATGGTCATGTGTCTGTTATAAAAAAAAATGTTTCATTTAAACACAACTGCGTAAATCGCTAGTTTCCTAATATCATTGCTTGGAAATCATGTTGAGTTTGGAGCTGTGTCTGAGCACTATTAATAAACTCTCCCCCTCTCTGCAGTGATATAATGATATATATACCCATCTTTTCATATCTTTTCATATTTTTCCTTGTAGGCTGATCTAAATCAAGTGACTCGTATACCTCGTTAGATATCGTATGGCACGCATTTCTTACACGGTGGTCTTGAGCAGAACAACTTTCAACTTCTCAAGTTGCCCATCGATGAGGCGGTAATCAAAATATCTACAAGCATCGTAGTAGGCCATCAATTATGTCGCATTTGTAACGTTGAAACTTTCCCTAGTTGCACATCATCGACGTCACGGTAGCTATCGAAACCTCTAAAAACCTTTCTAGTATGCAATCATAGATGGCGTAATCGGAAAAACAACAAAATTCTCAAGTTGCCTATCACTGCTGTAGCAATTAAAAACATCTACAGACTTATCTAAATTCTCATCGCTGATGTCGTAACCGGAATAACCCGAAAATCTGTAGTATCTGATAATTGCGCAGAATTAATGTCGGAATCAAAACCTCTACAAATTTTTCGAGGTGACTGTCATTAATGTAGCAATCTGAACAACAACGAACTTGTCAGTTGTCCATCGTTGAAGTAGCAATCGCAACATCTACATGATCTACCAGTTTCTCTAATTTTCCATATTGTCGATGTCCCAAACGGAACAACTCGAACCTCAAAATTGTCTGTCCTTGATGTAGCATAGGAAACCTCTTTAAACATCTGTAGTTGTCCATCGTTGATGTCGAACTGGAACAACAAACGAACTTTTCAAGTTGTCAATCGTTAATGTCGAAACCGGAACAACCAGAACTTCTAATAGTTGCACATAATTAATAAAGCTATCACAATCTCTAAGAACTTTTATAGATTCCCATAATTGATGCCGTAATCGGAACAACAACGAAATTCTCCAGTCTTCCATCTTTGATGAAGCAATTGCAACATCTATCAGTACCAACTTCTCTGGTTGCCCATAGTTGATGTCGCAACTGGAACAACACAGACTTCTCAAGCTGCCCGTCACTCATATAGCAATCGAAACATCGTAATTTTTTTCTCTAGTGGTCCATCGTTGGTGTCGTAACCGGAACCCAAACTTCTCAAGTTGCAGAGCATTAAGGTCGCAATCGAAACGTCTACTAACTTTTCTAATTTCCCATCGTCGATGTTGTAACCGGAACAACCCAAACTTTTCGAGTTGCCCGTCATTAATGTACCAATCGAAACATTGTGAATTGAAACCTCTGCAGTTGTCCATTGTTGATGTCATAACCGAATTCTGAACTTCTCTGTCGCAATCTAGAAGCTTCTCAGGCCCTCAATCGGTGATGTTCTAAGCTAAACATCGAAGAATCCCTCCAGTTGAATTAAATTTGGGAATCTACGATTTCGACTCTGAAGTTATTAAAGAAGTAATACTCTGGTTGAAGTAACGATTAAATAAAATCGGTAGCAATATTATATAAGGGGGTTATTACTATCATGATGGCACAGCTGTGCATGCCGTGGGTAAGATCTCGTGCTTCCTGTTTTTTGAAAGTAGGCCTACCTATATTCATTTTCTTAATGTTGGTGCCCATTAATGTACAAATGATCAGCAACTGCCCAAGAAAATGCATTTGCACCACAACAGTAGAGGAAAGGATCGTGGATTGTTCCTCGGCAGACAAAATTCCCTCGAGCACACCTTGTTCGACGACAACCTTTAAGTTAGTCTTTGGTACACTGCGGAAGATCAGCGTTAATGATCTATCTTGCCAATCCGACATGAATACCCTAGTCCTAGATAACAACTTTATAGCCTACATAGAGGAAGGTTCCTTTGCAGGTCTTCTTGAACTCAAACACATTTCGTTTCGCGGGAATTACTTAACCACTTTTCCATCAGAACCCGTGCTTCCCAAACTGACTACTGTCGATTTATCTTGGAACTTGATTGCTAGAATGCCGACGCAATTTTTACACCAGCAATTTAATATCTTTCGTTTCACATGGAACCCTCTTGAAAACCTAATCGTTGTACCATTTCGGATAAGATATGCTGAGTTCAAAGGCATTCCTCTTACTAATTTTTCAGCCGCGACATTTTTGTATCCGAGATACGTAACTTCATTAGATATGTCATTTGGCTTCATTGAAGTTCTTGACTCGTTATCTGGATTTTCAAATCTTCGGAGACTGATTCTTCCATTCAATCGGATTCGAAGAATAAACAGGAATTCATTTCAAAATCTTATACATTTATATCGAATGGATTTGAGGTTCAATAATATCATTGATATTGCGGCAATTCGAAATCTTCCGGAATTAAAAGAACTTTTTCTGGACGAAAATAGAATTAAAACTCTTGGTATTGGATCCCTTGAGAACCTGCCGAAACTTGAAGAATTGAATTTGATTGGAAATAGATTACTGGTAGCTCCTGTTATTCCACTAAGAAGTCTACGTAGTTTTAATGTAAATCACAATTCAATTACTACTAGTTTGATAACTAAGAATCTTTCATCGTCCTCTCCTCTACTGGTGAACTTAAACCTCTCAGAGAACGATTTGTCTGAATTGATTATCCCAGGGTGTTCATTACTGAGAAGTATATATGCTTATAAAAATTCCCTTAGGAAAATAAGCTTTGATGACTTGACGACTTGCAATAACCTAACACACATCGATTTAAGTGAAAACCTCCTGTCAAATTTAAGTCATATTCGTAACCTCCCCAATCTCATGGGCCTGTACCTGGTCTGCAACAAAATAACTGTATGGGATAAATCAGTTATGAGCAATCTCACCAATCTATCACGTCTTCGTTTAGAAAAAAATCTCCTGATAGAACTTGACCGTCTTCCTTCCTTACCACAACTTCACTTCCTCAACTTATCCCAAAATAGCATACGGCACATTGCTAGGGATTCACTATATTTTCCCAAACTTGATATACTTGACCTGTCTGGAAATAAACTTACTATTGTTCCGTGTTTAACACTCCTTCCAACATTAGATAAGGTCATCCTCAGCTCCAATCAGATATCTGACATTGAACAAGAAGATATAGGTCGGATTCCAGTTTTACGAACTCTGTATGCCTCAAATAATATGTTGAGACGATTCCCAAGTTTACCCAGAAGAAATCGAATCATTACACTAATTCTCGAAAATAACAACATTTCGAGAATTCACCGAAACGCAACTGAAAATCTACTTCAGCTTCAACATCTTAATCTTCGCGGGAATGAAGCAAGGGGTAATCCTTTATTCTCCTCAGCTCTAACGCACGTCAACCTAGAAGAGAACAAAATGAAAAATACCAATTCCTATTTGACATACATGACACATATTGTTTTGTTGTCTTTGAAAAGAAATGAGATTGTAGCGATCTCAAATGAGCCATACATAGGACAGTCCTTAAGATATTTTGATATATCGCATAATGCACTTCGATACATTGTACCGTTCACTTTTCAGTCAGCTTCCCAGCTAATTACGCTACGTCTCCAACACAACGTCCTTTCTTCCTTAACTGAAGACACGTTTTTCGGTCTCACTGGACTGCATACAATTAGCCTCCAGTGGAACAAAATAGTTTATTTGTCTGGGAGGGTTTTCTCGATGTGCCCACGCCTGCATTACCTCGATCTTACTGGAAATCCGGTGAAGATGGTCGCGATTACTGGCCAATTCGATTCGTTCCCAGTCGAGCGTCTTGAAATCGCTCACTTTAAGGACGACCTTGGGTTCTTTCAAACATTGCTCACGTCTCCTTCGAGCAGCATTGAATATCTGAATATGGCCAACAATTCTGCTGTCAAGTCATGGTCCCTTAACTCTTCTTTCGTTATCCAGGCTCCCCTAATAAGCATAGTGTTCTCTCAGAACTCACTTACCAGTACATTTCCCAGGTATAGTAATCCTGGATCCCTCCGTCTTCTTGATTTAACCCACAATTGTTTTTACTCAGTACCAGATCAATTCAAGTACACACTGCATCAGAATCTAATCTGTTTGAAACTGTCTTGGAATAAAATCAGGATGATTGAGGAGGATAGCTTTCTCGGACTGTTCAGACTGTACTATCTTAACCTTGACAATAATGAAATCATGGTTATCAAGGAAGGTTCTTTTGTAACCACTAAATCTTTATTTCATCTTGACTTGAACAGCAACAACTTGACCATGATACACCAGAACACATTGCCAGTTACAGGAAGGTACATTCAATTGAACATCTCTTCGAATCCGTGGCGTTGTGACTGTTACTTACGGTCATTTTGCAATTGGATGTCAGGCAACGTAGAGGGTGTACCATGTGCCACCCTGCCAGAATATGGAGAATGCGAGCTCCAAACCTATAACATGACTTGCTCGATTGAATATCCAACTTTATTCGTAAATGTTGACAACTCCAAAGTAATATTACCCTGTCCTTTGAATGTGATCAACAAAAGTGCCATATTGTGGGCTCTTCCAAATAAGATGATTTTAAAGACACCTTCTTCAACCATACCGAATCGTTCCATTGAGGTTACTACGGATGGCAGTCTCATTCTTGAACTCATCAGTGAAAACGTCTCTGGAAACTATTCTTGCCTCGCGCCAGACTTTGGCACCTGGACCGAGTACAAGTTCGCCATAATTGCAATTGGACATGGACGAAACGCAGGAGAAATGAGGTCTGAAAATTCTTTCCCAGTGAGGTGCGCTGCAGAAACAGATCCGTCTAGACTTTCAAGTTCTTCCCTTTATTTAATGATTGCAGTTGCTATTTTAGCATTTAGCGTCTTTGTTGTCACCTTAATGGGAGTAATTGGTACATTCCAGACCTTCCACTTTTCCTTGCGTTTTCACCGAAATTGAACGGACTAAATTCTGCTGGAAAAAATGGTTTATTTTCATTTGGTCTAATGCCAACTCGTCTACCATAATTTGGTCTAAATACCATCAGTTCGTCCAATATTCACATGGTCCAATTGCCTTTTCGTCTAATAACAGTTGGTCCAATAGCCAATTAGTCCATATTCTATTCAGACTAAGTTAAATGAATGAAAATAAAATGAATATCAGACCAACTAGTCATGAGAAGAAATGGTCATAGACGAACTGGTGATTAGACGAAGTGATGATCGGAACAAATGTTGTTGGACCAAATGGTTGTTAGACGAAATGTTGATGGGCGGAATGGCATATTAGACTAAATGAAGGTAGACCATGTAGCGAGTGGACGAGCTTCATGGCAGAGAATGCAGTGAAGCAACAATTGAACATAATGCGAATATACATTCACATTGTCGAAAAATGTAACTGTCAGATACCCCTCCCCCTCCACATAATGCAGTAGACTTTGAGCACACAAAGGCCTATAATGCAGGGGTCGGGGAACGAATGATATTGAAAGTGTGTGGGAGGGGGTGGGGCGTGGCCAAAACTCGGGAAGGGTGGCTGTACATGCATAAAACCACTCCTTGAAGGTAATTTGTACACTGCTGAGACGTCGCGACGTGACTATATGTATGTAGTATTGAAAATGCTTATTCTACATGTTCATGATTGTCAAGTGAAACAACGACTTATCCCCCCATATTTTATATTTAAAACAATAAAATACAAAAGAAATAGTGTGTGGATGACGTCATCAGTCTCCTAATTTGCATACCGATCAGGATGTGCATATAACTGTTTTATGAAATTAAGCAAAACTTTAAAATGTCATAAACTTTTCATTTCACATCCGATTTTGATCAAATTTTCACTGCATGTTTGTTGGATTTTTCTCTTTTTATTCAAATCAAATTTTCTGGGAGTGAACTTGTCCTTTAACGATAGAAAATGCTACTTTGCTTTCCCTCACACGAAGTAGCCCCAAAGTAATCAATGCGGCATGGACAAGCGACGGTCGAGCCATATACAGTGCGTATCAAAAAAATTTTACACTTTGAAAAAGCCCTAGGAGTTTAAAAATATACAACATGTGGGTAATTTTTGCACATATAATCTTGGGTTTGGGTCTCATCTATCCAATGAAAGTAAAAGTTTTGTCAGAATGTTACACTTGAGTACCTTCTGTAAAGCTCGCAGAAATCTGTTTGCGCAGAAATGCTCGTTTTCGTGCTGTGTCGAGCTGAAAGGGCAAAATCAAACTTACCCTACGAAAGATTTATCATACATTTCCCTTGCATTTTTAGTCAATTGAAATAAAAGGGATACATTCCTGCATTTTGTAACAATTTTTTCACCCACAGTGAAATTTCAACTCTTATTAAGCACAACCTTTACCCTATTTGTGCCAGCTGGATCTGAGGACATAACTGAATCTGAAGAAAAGTTTATAACAGATATCTCCAGCATTTTTTTTACAGAGTTTCTATCATTGAAAGTGGGTTTACATTTCATTTTTCATTTAATACTTGTTTCTCCAGACTTTTCTCAAGTTTAGCAATGATAAACATAATGAAAATCAAATTTAAGCCATTCCATGTAAATCACACCTCAGTGTAAAGCAAATATCGTCACGACGGGCTCGGTGTGTGGGGGAGTGGGGTGGGGCGAAATGCACTCTTCGAAGTGTTTTGGGCAAGGAAACAAGTCTAACAAATTCCATGTGTTCTTCATGATTACGGTCTACTTTTATTCGCATAACTATTTCAATGTTCTGCGCAAATCATTTTTCACTAACTTTTCAAAAGTAAGTGGTGCTCACTCAAGCGGAAATATTTTTGACAGTTATATCGTTATTTGCTTTAATGGACCTGTACCAATGTTAAAATGTGGAAAAATCTTCAGGATATTACAAATGCATAATTTTACAGGATTTTTTCAAAGTGTAAACTTTTTTTTGATACGCACTGTAGAACTCATTTCTGGTGATAACAACTTAGCCATTAAAAGAATATTACATGTAAACAAGACCTAGACCGTCTACCAGGATAAATTGATAAAGTATTTAGAATATATTTCTCACCTGTTTAGTACATGTCTTTTCTTGTACTATACATATTGCTGAACTCCATTCTTATTCATTATATATTGCATATTGTTTATTTGTATTTTGTATTTTCATTCTTGATCTTACACAAATATTGTATTTCATAATGTATTTTCTCAACTTTAATTTTTTTATCTTGTTACAATGTAGTCTTTTTAGTATTGCTTATGTTGATGGAAACAGTTAATCATAACAAGGTAACCTTCAGAACATGTCTGTGTACCTTGCAATTACGTAACCAATGAATGTATATCTGACTCAGGGGCGGATCCAGCTTTCGCCAAAGGGGGGGGGGCCGAAAAATATTTTCATCAACATATTTCTCGATTGGCTGCTATAATCTTTTTTTTTTGGGGGGGGTTCAGGGGGTAATCCTTACTAAAGACTGAAGTCTTAAGTATATGTTAGTTTTTATTGTTATAAATAAGATAAGGTATCTCATGTGGTCTTAATATATAATGCAAACGCGAAGGGCGAGCTAAAATTCTTTGATATTTTATGACCTTATAACTGAAGATTCTGAGCAGTTTTTATAATCATGAGCAAAGATAAGTATCCAACTAAACAATGCGAGCGCGAAGCGCGAGCAGAAATTTTATTATAGTAACGAGAAAAGGGACTCAATTAGGACTGTTTTTTGTGATTAATGAAGAGGATACAAGTATCACCAATTAAACAATGATAGTGCGAAGCGCGAGCTCAAAGTTTTTGATATTCCGACCTGAAAACTGGAAAGTCTAAGCGCGTTTCTATTTAAATAATAAGCTGTGTGTCTCAAACAATTAAATGCCAGCGCGAAGCACAAGCTTAATTTGTTTTATACTGACATACTAAAGAAGCATTTTGACAAATTTTGGCAAGAATTTCCGAACAGGATAGGTATCTCACAAATCAAACAATGCGAGCGCGCAGCGCGAGCTGAAAATTTTGATATAACAATTTGTGTAAATCAAACAAAATAATGAAAGCTTGATGTGCGAGCTAAAATATTGTGTGCAAATTGTTTTCAGAACTGGACATATGAAGTGTTATTTAATCCTCTTAAATGGGATTCATTACACAGGCAATGCGAGCGCGAAGCACGAGCGAAAATTTGTATATAAAGTTTATTTTTCAATTCTTTCCCTCTTCTTTTTCTGGTTTCCTTTCGGGGTCGGGCCGGCCGTTACGAGGCTGTAAATTGCACATCATAGGTATAATACCTCTCTCTTACTTTTCTTTCTGTTTTTCGTAGTTACTATTAAGATAAAGAGTACACTTTTTTCTGCAGGTTGTCAAAAATAGGGGGGGGGGCGGCTCGGCCCCCTCCTGGATCCGCGACTGTGACTTACTACTTCCATTTCACTGTTTCATGATGCTTCTGATAATGAGTTTACCAACGTATATGATTGTAAGTGGTGACAAAGTTGAAGATGATAAAGCTATTGCAAATTCCTTTAATGAACTATTTCTGAATCCTGGTAACAAATTGCATACGTCAATTGAGAATAATTCTCTTGATTTTGAACAATACATATTGCACAAAATACCTGAAAAATCACTTATCAAAACCTATTGATGAAAGTGAAGTTTTAAATGTTGTTAAATCTCTTAATCCTCAAATTTCTGTTTCTGTTTGTGGTAAATCTCGTAGGAACTCAGCAGGACAGCATTTTTGCTGGTAACGCCAAGCTGGTATATAATCAATTACCTTGGAAATATTTTACGTCTGGGTTAATCAGTCATAGTGGCTGACGTAATAGACGACAGATATCCCTCCTGGGCCTTTTTATCAAAGTGGAGACAATGGCAGAGTTTTTTTTTTTTTTTTTTTTTTACATTAGAGCGCCTCACAGGCAGCACTGTATTTTGCTCTGCAAGTTTTTTTTGTGTGTGTCTATCTCTACCTTTATTGTTTATAAATTGTGACATCCTGTTTATTATACAGTGCGTATCAAAAAAAACGGGACAGATTTGAAAAGTCTCTAAAATTTTTGTTTCAAATTGTGATCTCTATATTTTGGTGTCAATACTTGCTTTGGAGTCTTATCCTTCAAATACCATTAAAATAATTTAGTTTCGTTCATGCTTGAGCGAACACGGAATGTTTTTGTCTGGGGTAAAAAATGAGGCTTGCGCCAAAATGGCATAAAATGATGAATATGATGGTCGGACTTCTTGCTAATCAGCAGACTTCCTCTTAACCTTTTCACTATCTTTGCCATATAATTTTCGAATTATGCGGTCAAAATTCATTTCCAAATCTACTTATTTGCTTGAATATTTCTGCTGTTGTTCCTTTTTAATATGTTCTCTTTTAGCTTTTAAAATTCCTTCTTTAGGCAAGAACATTTTTTTACCCAAAGTATGGGAGAGCGTGTTTTTTTTCAAATCCTTTCATTGTGTGTTTCAAAGGTTATATGGTGCATTTGAACAGTGACATACTGAGGGTGGGGGCTCGGGGTGCTCCCCCCAATAAACAATTATGACCAAGGAAAAAGTGGAAAGGAAAATAACAGAAAACTTAGAAAGTGAAATATGATATCATTTTCTGAATATTATGTCAAAATCACAAGATTTGATATTTTAATAAACAAGTTTAATTTATACATTTTACCCGATCTGCCATACCTTGCTCCTTCAAAATTGACTCAATACACCATTGCCATTGAAAGACATGAATCCTTTCCTGTTTGTCCTGCCAAGCACATAATTAAACTTGGTGAAGGATTCAATAGCCCCTTGAAAATAGGACTCATGTCTTTTATAGGTACCATAGCATAATTTGTTTCACATAATAATTACTAAAGGTACCATAACATAATTTGTTTCACATAATAAAAGGATTTGAATAATTACAAATTCTCCCAATTAATAATGCAAATCTTCTTACTTGGGTTGACAAAAAAGTCTCTTCTTTTCTTACTTCTGAAGGAAAATTCAAAGGTAAAAGAGTTTAAATGAAAAACAATATAATTCAGGTAGATAAATTAATTTGTAAATGAAATTTGACAGCATAATTTTGGCAAAGATAATGAAAAGATTAAGAGGAAGTCTGCTGATTAGCCAAAAGTATAATCATCAAATTTCTCATTTCTGCCATTTTGGCACAGCTTCTTTTTGAACCCCCGACAAAAACGTCCCGTGTTCGCTCAAGCATAAACAAAATTCATTTTTTAAATGGCATTCAAAGATAAGATCTTAGGGCATCTATTAACATCAAAATATAGCTATAATAATTTGAAACAATTTTTTTATAGACTTTTCAAAACTGTCCCGTTTTTTTTGATACGCACTGTATATCACTGATCTTACAGGACCACTTTGGTAAGGTTTTGTGCTCTAGAATCGATGTATTTCTATGATAGATATTTTAGTGTTTGTATGTCTGGTTGGTTTGATTTGCTATGCCCATGGCTTCCATGTATGCATTGTACATGGCACACGTTCTATCGAGAAGCCTTTGGCTTATCATCATCATCATCATCATCTGGTACGGGATGAAGGCGCAAGCCTGTAACTCCCGGTCGCTTCTTGTAGGATTGGTCACTGAAAACTACTACTTCATGAGCTTGCGTGTTATACCAGAACACTTTTATTATATATATCCCTGTTAATGTTTCTTTGTTATACATATCTTTGTTATACATGATCAAGACCTATTCATCCATTATATTCTCAGTGGATACTGGCATAATGGGTCTTATTACTAGATCTCAAATTCTTGAATTGAACTGTGATTTTAAACTGCCTTGTGGTGTATGGTCACATATCAAGGAATTGGGAATACACAGGATTGACAGGAAGACCTTTACTAGGCGTAGAACACGAGCTGGAAGGAGGAAGGACAAGAACAAGGCTGAGCATCGTTCAGAGAGAGCCGCCGGAAAACATCGAGGCAATACAAGTAGGCGTGGACCTGTGAAAGCATGCCTTTGGAATAGTCAGTTCGCAACAAGAGTGTTCTACTGTGCGACTTGATCGTCGACAATGACTTTGACATCGCCTTCCTAACAGAGACTTGGCTTCAGCAGGATGACCGGGTCATCCTTGGTGAGATTTGTCCACCTGGCTTCTCCGTTCTTAGAGTAGAGACGAGCACTAATTGTATGTACATGTATCATGAGAATACTTCCTTTAATCTAGATTGTATGCTGTGTGAACACAGCCTCTACTATAACAATAGACATTCCCCTCTCTTGGATACAAGATGTTCTATTATAGCCTAAAGCTGCTGCTGCTGCTGCTGCATTTGGCAATTTATAGGGATCTATTATAACATCATGCCTTGATCATTGATGCTTGGTAATGACCTATTAAGGCACAGGGTATATAAGCTAAGACACATTTGAGATCCACCGCTGAACGCGTACTGGCCTGAGGAAGCACCATACCCCGGCAGCTACACTACAACTAGGATTCAGAGCGCTCTGACAACGGCACCTGACTTCATCTAGTTCGAGTTCCATTCCAGGCCTTCATCGAACTTCGAGATCCATATATTAAGGTTAGATTAGTGCAAAGGTTATCGTAGTTTACAGTATAAATTTATAGGCCACGACACAATATTAGTGTTCCTCGAAAAACTTCTTGTGGTGGAGGTATCGCGCTGCAGTGTATGACAGCAATGTAAAGCTGCAGGATTGTTCTGATGCCCTCCCTGAAGTAAGCTCTTTTGAGTTTGCTCTATTCAGAAACCCACAAATCAATTTTCTTGTTATCTACAGGCCTCCTTCTGGATCTCTGCCATCAACATTTTTGAAGAATTCGAGAAAGTACTCAGCTGTGCAGATCTGCTGCCGAACAGGCTTGTGGTCGTGGGAGATTTTAACATTCAAATGGACTGTCCAAGTAAGCCTGAGGTCAGAAACTTCAACTCATTGCTTACCTCGCTTAACTTCGATCAAGCAGCTTGTTTAAGGATCCACTCATCGTTTTGGACATACCCTTGATCTCCTCACCGTTAAGGACAGTGACACTATCATCCAGACATGCTTCGTTGATCAGATCATCCCCTCTGATCACTCTATGATAAAGTTTGATCTCAATCTAAAGAAGCCAGTTACTGCTAGTGACGTTCGTGTTCTCAGAAAGTTTAAGTCAATAGATCATGATCTGTTCTCTAAGGATCTTTCTAAAAGGATGAACTCAATCATGGAATGTGATAGAAGTGACATAGATGATCTTGTGCTACAGTACAACAAAGCTTGTCGTGAAGTCCTGGACGCCCATGCCCCAACAAGGTCAATGTCTGTTCGCGTGAAGCCTAGCTGGTACACCGACGAAGTGAATGAAGCCCGACGTACCAGACGACGTGCTGAGAGATGCTGGCGCATAGCAAAGTCAGATGCTAAATACAGACTTTGTATTGAGGCCCAGCGGAATGTTGTCGATGTTGTTGTTCCCGCTAAGAAAGACTAATATCGTAACAAACTTTCTTCGTGTAATACTAAGGACATGTATAAGACTGCCAACGATTTGCTCAATGCCAGTGGTAATGTCCTTCCTGTGTCTCCCAGCTCTACAGATCTTGCCGAAAGTTTCTCAGATCATTTAGCCACTAAAGTTTCTAAAATTAGGGATGATATAGAGGGCACTGTCCCAACTGAATGTATTGTATCTAACGTATCTTCAAATACATGTAAACTTGATTCAACTCTTGATAAATTTGATACTGTGAGTGAGAATGTATTACAACGTATGATTTTTTAACTGTTCCTCAAAATCTTGCATTTGGGATCCCATGCCTACATGGCTGGTTAAGAAGCATTTGTCTGTTTTACTCCCAGTACTTTCACGTATCCTGAATCTGTCAATGTCTACTGGTGTTTTCCCAGAGAGTCTTAGATCGTCCATTATAACACCGGTTTTCAAGAAGTCTACTCTGGACAAAGATAGTTTAGGTAGTTATAGACCTGTTTCTAACATGCAATTTGTAGGTAAAGTGATTGAAAAGGCTGTTTCCAAACAGGTATCTACTTTTGTTACACGGAATAATTTACTTGATCCAATGCAGTCTGCATATCGTAAGGCACATAGCACTGAAACTGCTCTGATTAGCCTACAGAATGATAATTGCAATTGACAATAAGCAAGCTGTTTTCTTATTTTCTTATTATTGACCTCGCATCTGGCTTTAATACGGCAGATCACAAAATCCTTTTGCAAAGGTTGGCTGACGACTTTGGCCTAGGTAATAATGCTCTTTCCTGGTTCAAATCGTATCTTAGTAACAGGTCTAGTCGAGTACACATAAAAGGGTCACTTTCAAGTGAGAAACCATTGGAATATGGTATACCACAAGGGTCTATTATCGGGCCTCAGTTGTTTACATACTACATCGGTAATATTGGGAACATCATCAGTCGACACTCAATTCAGTACCATGTTTATGCCGATGACATTCAGATGTTCACCACTTTTGATCCTACCAAGCCTGGAGATGCAGCCTACGCGTATTTTCGCATTTCAAAATGTTTGTCTGACATTGAATCGTGGCTTGTTGATAATAAATTGAAATTAAATTCTTGTAAAACGGAGTTCTTTGTTGCTGCAGCTCCTGCACACCTTGATCGGTTCCTTGACCTTTCTTTTTCTTTTAATGACATAGATATTCCATTATCTTCAACCATTAAGGATTACCGAACATGTAACATACTTGTGTCGCACTCTCAACTGGCAAATATATAATCCCAATCGCATGAGAAGCTTCCTGGATAAGGACACGTGCCATAATGTCGTTAGGGCTCTTGTGCTCTCCAGGCTGGACTATGGTGGTTGCTTGCTGGGGGTATTAGTAAACAGGATCTTGGAAGACTTCAACGCCTTCAGAACAAATGTGCACGATTAATCTGTCAAAAACCAAAATGGTGTAATGCTACCCCTCTTCTAAATGAACTACATTGGCTACCTGTTTCTGATAGAATACATTATCGAATACTTGTTCAAACCTATAAGTCTCTGTCAACCACACAACCTTCTGACATTTATTCATTATTTCAGCCACAAAGATCTACTTACTCTCTTCGTTCTACTGCTGCTCCTTCCTATGTAATTCCAAAAGTCCATGCAGAAAACAAACCGGTTTCAACTCCTTTCAATCTCTTTCCCCGTCTTTGGAACAAACTCCCTCCATCTCTCCGAAACATCTCTTATCTTAACCTCTTCAAAAAACATCTCAAAACACACTTATATAACCATAAACCTTAACTTGTCTTATGCAATTAACAGCGCTTTGTATCCTCTGGAAAAAGCGCTATATAAATCCAATTATTATTATTATTATTATTTGAACTCACAATCTTGCGATTATGAGTCTAATGCTCTAACCACTGGACCACACGACCCGTGATTTTATCCGGTATTAATGATTTGATATTTGATGATTTGATCCGGTATTGATTATTTGAATGGTAAAGTAATAAGCTATTATTATTTTATACTGTTGTAACTCACACACTTATATTTCAAATTAATCTATTACCATAGGGATAGTTACGTCTGAATTAAAAGTTGCTATAGTTGTTCCGATTCATAAAAAATTACATATATAATTCCTAAAAATACCGTCCTATTTCAATATAAGCCAGTTCGTAGTTCCTTTCTGCGCATGATCAAAAGATTCTACGCATTATCAGAAGAAGGTCATTTGTACTAAGGTGACATGGTGCTTTAAAATCTAATGAGATAAGCACCAACTTATATTCTTTTGAATTGTCGTTTTCATTTATATCCACAAAAAACAACAATGCTTCCAGGAACGACTGGTATTTCACAGTTTGTTAAGTACATTGTGCAACATGCTAAGATATGCATTCAAAGAAGGAATGCAACAAATACCTTCATCAAGTGTTCATTGGTGTGCTATTCTAGTCACCTGGTCTATTCAATTTCTTATTCTTGCTATGTAAGGCAAGCTTACGTAATATCTTGCTTTGAAATCTGCCTATCATGATGAAAGAAATGAAAGGTCATTTGACCAAAATTGCCCTACGAACTGGTCTATTGCCCTTTTTTCTCCATGATAATCATTAGAAAAGGTTTTATATACTCGTATTAATGATTATTTGTGTATAAACAATATGACCAATCCATGCCAATATGGTTTTCAAAAAATATTCAAACCGAAAAGGCTCTAATTGACTTACATGATACGATTATTTTTCTTTGAATACAAAAGTATACACGATTGGAATCTTTATAGACTCATCTAAAGCCTTTGATTCAATTGACAATGATATTTCAATTAAAAAAGTTAGATATGTATGGAATCCGTGATATTCCGTTACTATGGTAATTTTTTTTAGATTACAATATGTATCTTTAAATAAAACACTTTCCGACCCACTACTCACTTATTGCGGTATTTATTGAGGTATTCCCCAAAGGTTCAGTCCCTGGTTCCTCTCCTCTATCACGACGAAGACATTCTGGGGGCGTTTCATGAAAGGACTTGTCGGACATTTTATCCGACAGTTACTATAGGAACGGTGCCTCTCAGCCAATCAAAATCATGGAAAGATGCCAGATCTGACAACTTGTCGGATGAAAATATTGATGAAACGCTCCCCAGGTGGGTGTTTCATAAAGCTGTTCGTAAGTTAAGAGCGACTTTAAGAACGACTGGTGATCCTTTCTTGTGTTACATGGTGTACACCAAAATGTTCATTGGCGATGGTTTAGCGCGTAAGAAAGGATTACCAGTCGTTCTTAAGGTCACTCTTAACTAACTAACAGCTTTATGAAACGGCCCCTGGTCTTTGTCATTAGCGGAGGCGTTTTCTGAGTGCCTCCCGACCGACATCCTGGTCATGTATAATTAGCATAATTAACTTTCATGTTCTCGATATACTGCTTGGATCTCTTATGGATGTGATTTCTTACATTTTTGCCCTATTTTTTGAGAAAATGAACATTTGCAGATTTTATGTGATCTATAAGTTCATCATGGCTCCACCTCCGAATACACGCAATTCGAAACAACAAGCCGAAGAGGTAATACCAACACGAGCCGAACTGGATAAAGTGTTAGAGAGTGACTACATAATTTGTAAGTGCTCTTAAAAAGACTCTTGTTGACGAAATCACACCCGTCATTACCAAAAACGTGACAGAAAATGTACGTGAATTTATGAAGTTTGAACTAAATCAAGAGATAATGAAATTGCTTCCCTTGAGACTCGCATCCAAGCTTCGCTCGAGAAACATGATGATTGGGCACTGAACAGTATACACGAAGAAACTGTCTAATATTTCATGGTATTAACGAATCTGAGAGTGATAGCACCTATGAAACTGTAATCGCTTTATGTTATCAACGGATGAATGAAACACTAGATGCAAAGGACAATGACAGAAGTCGTAGTTTAGGGCCCAGAAAGGAAAGTAAAAATAAAGGAGTAATTGTGAAATTCACCATTATGACACACAGGACAAAATCTGCAGAAATCGAAAAAGATTGAGGGGTTTTAAAAACAACGCTATGTTCGTTCATGAGAGCCTCACCAAAACAAGATCTTAACTTTTTTGGAAAGTCAAAACTAGCATGATTAGTGTAAGAGATGAACTTCATGCTCTACGGACCCAAGATGGCCGAATTCTGTGCGTTCTAAAACTTACGAAAAAAAATGAGTCTCCATCACAAAGGAATGTGATCTGAAAAAAAGTGAATGCATCATAATATATTCTCCGGAAAAGGGATTACAGAGTCCATTTACCCCTCTTGTCTTCGACAACCTGAATTGTCCGCTCCTGTATTGCGATTGTGCGCCTTCTTTTGTGCCTTTTATCTTAACTAAATCCAGTGTTTTCACACCTTGGCTCAACGACCGAACGCGTCATCGCTCTTTTGTGAACATCGGAGCTACTTTACTTCGTCGACTAATACCTTGGTCACATTTGCTCTACGGCGGCCGCACGGCGAGTCGAAAACAGCCGTTTTAATATTTTATTTGTCCAACTACATTATAGGTGGTTTGAATTAAAACGAATAAAATGGCTGTTTTCGACTCGCCGTACGGCCGCCGTAGAGCAAATGTGACCAAGGTATAAGGCTACCTCGTGCCAAGTCTGCCCAACTTCGTCAACGCCTCGATATCCGCTTTTGTATTATGATTATACGCCTTCTTTTGTCTTCGTGTCTCTTATCTTGGTGATCCGGATTCCAATGTTCTCACCTCGACACAACACATCATCCCACCTGAGATAACCTCTTTTGTTAAAAATCAGAGCTGCTTTATTTCGTCGATTAAGGCTCCACTTTGCCAATTTTGCCAAATTCCGTCAACCCCTTGAATCTGCCTTGAATTAACGGACGCCCTCACGGAATAAACTATGTATGAAAGAACTCTAGCGCCATCTACCTTCCCTAATTTGAAAATGTATAATCCATCGTACTGAGTTTGGAGGGTGGTCTCGTTGGATTAAATTTTACTATTCAAATCTTTTAACAATCATCCTAGCTCACAACAGTAAACAGATAATAATAAAACAAATATTCATAGTATATTCATAGTATTCATTTATCATTCCTTGCTCCTTGTGAAAAACTTTCTTTAATATGATAGCAACCTAATTCATTCATTTTACAAATATTTAGTGTAAATTCTTGCCAAACTATTTAATTTTATGATCTTTTCTTATTAGTAACATGATATATCACATCACTTTTGTTGTTTTGTTTGATTTACCGTATATGTTTTGCTTGTTTCATGTGTTTACTTTTTACTGTGTATTGTATATGGACCCAATGGAACAATATAGTAATGTCGACTAAACTGAATATGCGCTATCCATATGTTTTGCATTTTTGTGTGTGTTTTTTATAAGTAAAATAAACACTATATATAATATTTATGTAAGTGATTTCTGTTATTTCTCTTATGTTTTTAAGGTTATTTGCTGACGATGCTACTTTGTTAAAATCTCATGAAAATATTGTTGAATTATCCAATGTAATATCAACTGAACTAAATAATGTTAGCAAGAGGTTTGACAACAACAGACTACTTATCAATGTTCAAAAGCCTAATTATATGTATTTCCATAATAAACAAAAAGTTTTTCCTAATATGAATTGAATGAAACATTTACAGTAAAACCAGTTTTAAACAAACTTGAAGTGGTCCAGTTTTTATAGGTTGCCCTATCGAACATGTTACTTGGATACATCATATACAATATATTTCATGCAAAATTTCAAAGACCATAGACATCCTTAGTAAATCACGTCCTATATTACCCAAAACAATTATTAGATTTTTATATAAATATTCTTATCCTACCCCACTTAACTTATTGCAATAGTGTATGGGGCGATACTTATAAATCACGTTTACATGGTATCTACAACAGAGAGTCTTAAGAATACACTCTTAAAACAAATCAGTCAAATTGACTAGACCAGTAGTCAGCTGGGAGCAACTGATATGGCAATCACTGATATTCACATTTCTGACATATATTCTAGTCAGAAATAACTCTGTTCTAGTAAGATAATATCTTACTAGATATTGACCAGAAAATAGTAAAATATGAGTAGAATAACAGTTGCACCCAGCTGACCCTATTAACTTGTCATTTTTGACTGATTTGTTTTTGGAGTGTATGTACCCTGCAGAATTTAGGGCCCCATGTATAATGTATATCTCATAACGTTTTGAACATAATTATATACCAACTCAATAAATATTGCACAATGATCTTACCCTTCCACATGCATTAAATAACATATTATCTCTTGATAGCAGTATTCACTCTTAAAATACAAGAAGTTTGTCTAAATTCCATGTTGGTATAAAAACAATGAAGAATTCATGTTACAATCCATAAGGCATTCAGACCCATCTTTCTGGAACTCCCTTCCCTCATCCATTCTTGTTTCCCCTTCTCCAAATGTATTCAAACGAAGACTCAAATTATATCTTTTGTCTCACGATTTGGATTATTAATTACTTGACCAAAATCCTTGCTTTGAATTTGCAATGTACTTCCAGGTATTTCAATCTATTTATTTATGTATTTTAATTATTTCAATTTCTTCTCATATTCAATTATAAAAAAAATGTTTTTATTCTTCAATTCTATGACTTTCTCTCGTAAGATTACTGCCTCGATTAAATAATAAATGTTTTTCTTGCAGTATTCCTTAATTCCATCCTTTTCTTGAAATCTCTTTATCTATTTCTGTAACATAAGCATGTTTACATCTATATTTTCATGTCTCTTTTTTGTATTAACAATCTGTTATTACGCCCACATGATTTTTTCTGCACATATCTTTTTATCGGAATTGAAAAAAATAAATGATCGGCGCGTGAAACAATAACACGCGAAATATTATCGTGCACAGTGATAATTTAGGGACCTATGTACGCAGGGGCGAATCCAGGGGTGGTATTCTGGAACTTTGTCATAACTTTTGTCATAAATTTTGTCATTTCTCTCCGAGATATGACACCGCTATGATTGTCACAAATCGGTATTCTGAACATTGTCTTTTCCCTGTCATATCTCTCAAAGTTCCCACCCATCTTTTCGGAAGCAAACCAATCAAAATCATCGTTAGTTCCCAGTTGGAGCCCTTCTAGCCAATAGGAAAGCCCCGTGGCAGGTAGGGCGTACCCCCAAAACAGTTGCTGGCATCGCGCAACTACGCGTATATTGATGCGCTTAATTACAAAGAGAGACAGGGAGCTAGCTGTGAAGGATTATAGAGGAGAAGTAGAAAAGTAAGGAAAACAGAGAAAAAAGGAGGAATAAATATGTAGGGCCTAACTAATTGTAGCATGAAAAAATAATTTTGAAAATTGTCATGGAAGATGAGTGAAACTAATACCACAATCTAATCTAAATAATATAATTATTTGCTTGACATTCAGTCGGCAGGGTATCGGGATATTTGGTACTAAAAGATATGACAAAATTTATGACTGCTACCCCCCTGTCATAACTTTTGTCATATCTTTTGCTTGTATAAAAGGATTATGCGCATTTAAAGCCGCATATTTTTGGTGCGCGCTAAAGAGAAGAGACAAAATTTATGACAATTTTTGTGACAAAAGTTATGACATCCACCAGAATACCGATTTTGTCATATCTCTGAGATAAGATAAAATATGGAGAAAAGACAATGTTCAGAATACCGCCCCAGGATTTTCCAAGGGGGGGGGGCACATTTTTCCGAGGAATGTTTTTTAACCCCAAATCAACTAAAAATTAACAAAATATTATGGATATTTCGACCCCGAAAAAATTGACACTTCTGTTTTAACAGTATTTTTACATTACAAATTTTAATTTTGCTTCTCAAAGGGGGGGGGGGGAGCACGGGCCGGCTTTGCCACCCCCTGGATCCTGCAGAGCCTATATGAAATTAGACGGCAAAATATATAAATTACAAGATAACGTTATGACTGCAATCCAAGACTAAGCACTCGTTCGCTTTGAGGGTGGGGCGAACTGGTATAACTTCCCAATACAATACCAACGCACAGGTGCATGAGGGGGTGAGGAAATCGCTCGCCTATCGATTGAGGGGTGCGCCGTTCGTAGCTCGTAAGTTGCGCTCACAAAATCGGGGATCCCGGGAAGGAATACTTTAAACAAAATCGTCTGGTCATCGCGTTGTTTTTCTGGTTGGAATATTCAGAATTTCAGGACCCTCCTCTAAATTGAAGGAATATTTTCTCCTGTTTTTGAGTGTTCGAGGGATAAGCCATGCCGGTTTTTCACACGAAAACGATCGAAGCAATTTTGGATCCTGTCGCCCAGCAGGTAATGTATTGAGGCCAGTGTAAAGAGTATAACGGGAACTCGGTGGCTTTGGTCGCCTGAGCTCTCCCGTACAGTGTGATCCAGAACTGTGTGTGCTTATAAGTTATAGTAGATCCATTACGCTATGGATATGATTGATAAGTTATACCTAGGTTTTTTACCTGACAGCTAAGAAAGCATGAATGCCTGTGAGCAAGTAACCAGGGGACCAATGACTTAGGGTCCTCTCCAGCTCCAAGGGACCTTGTATTAATGAGGATAAATGCCTTACCAAGGCAAAGTCATGAAAGGGGGGGGGGGGGGGTTAAATCTGGATCTGGGCATAATGCAGTTTCGTACCAGCCGACTACAAGAGAACTTCCCCACTAATAATTGTTTGCCAATCCAGTAGAGGCGCACAGCACAGCCAATATCATTCATGGGAGACTCTAGTCTTGAGGACGCAATGATGATGATTTTTTAGATACTGTCATATACTTCTTCATCATTGACGTCTTGACACTTCTCCATAGTGTTTTAAGCGAAGGACAAAAGCAAAGATGGATTTCCCTTGGAAATCCATCTTTTTAAACCAAAATCACAAGAATTTTGTTAATTTTATTCATTTTTACACCTTCCTACGCCTAATGCGTAGGAAGGTTTAAAAAATTATTATGTAAAAAAATGAAGATTTCTTACCTTACTGATGGTGTAGACCCCTCTATCCACATGTAAACAATGGAAATACAATAGTGTCGACCCTTGAACTGCTTATGTATTACGTATTTTTGAAAACCAATGCCGTCTTAATGAACAATTTAGAGTTATTATTTAACAAATATTAAAATGTATTTTTTTATTATAAACAATATCAATATTTAAATTATTTATGATCACGAAATAAATTTTAATCATTCGTTACTCTATGGAAATCCATCAGTGTCATAATTTCTTCTACAGAAAATGTGCAAAACATCCTTTGTAAACAAAGGAGAACATACCGAACTGTCAAGAAGTCAAATGAATTTAATATGGATACATACAGCTCATACATTCCTATCTAGAAAAAAAAATTAAGCAAACATGCATTTCATATGTTGACTTTGATGGCTTTCCATAGTTGCGGTTGATCAGATCAATCGCAACTCTTTGTAAGATGGGCCCCAGGTGGTGCTGCCTATGGAGAATGCAGCACTCTCGACTCCAGGAAAATCTTGGGAGATGCTACAGCACTCCCACCTCCGAGGGCCATGGTAGTCTAGTCTGGGTGGGTTTTTTTGTCCCTCTTCTCGGAAGTTGGTCTCTCTTCCATGTCGAACTCTCCTTGAAACCTTTATGCCTTTAAAGGGGAAGTTCACCCTGACAAAAAGTTTATTGTAAAAATAGCAGAAAAAATAATATAAAATATTGACGAAGGTTTGAGAAAAATTCGGATTTTCCTCAAACCTTCACCAATAATTTTTACTATTTTTTCTGCTATTTTTACAACAAAGTTTTTATCAGGGTGAACTACCCCTTTAATGCGCCTTTTTAGAAATTTATTGGACATGTACGTGAATGTATATTCCTTGATTCTATGTTTCAATACTGCAAATCCTTTGTAAATATTGTGATTTTTGATGATTTATTGTACCAATATAAAAGAGTGTGGTTGTGAATGATTATGATGATAAACTTTAACTGACTTTGATGTCAAATTTGGGTTGCCATAAAGGTCTTTTATGTATACATGTAGATATTCAAGTATCAAATTTATTATTACGCCCTGCAACCATTAAATCAGGGTGCTACATTTATAAGCACTTGACCGATTGCCCGGTGCAGGTAAAAGGTAGAGTCGGGCAAGTGTTTAGAAGCAAAGACCAAAACTACTTGCCCGAATTGGGCAAGCAAAATTCTCACAGTAGAATGACCAAAATTAGGGTCCACTCGATATGATATTGACCCTGATTTTGGTCATGGCAGGCAAAATACATGTAGATTCACTTTGGAAAAAAAATGCAATAACAAGGTACAGTGTAGATCAGTTCAAGAATGTAAAAAGAGAGGTCAATGGTCAATGGTTTATAAAACAGTAAAACTTTCTTTTCAAGAGGTAAAACTTTTTTTTCAAGGATTTTTTGGCAAGTGGAATAGATGTTTGGGCAAGTATTTCCCAACTATTTAAAAATTTACTTACCCGTGACTGGGCAAGTGCTTCTCAAAAGTATTTTAATCAATCATACTAGTGAATATTCAGTCAAGTTTAATATCAATGGAATAAAAACTTCTTACCAATTTAAAAAACCCACAAATCATTAAAGTCATCAAGAGCAGGGTTAAAAGTAACCATTCACTAAAGAAAATATTGGGTAAACTTGCTCCATGATGGTAATTATGTGTCCAACCAACATTGGGCATTTATTTTGGACTTTTATTTATCAAGTGTGATGAAAAATTTGCCCATTCTATAGTAATTGCTGCCTATGCTTCCTGCATAGGATAATATTCTGCCCAAAATTGGTTGGACACATAATTACCCTCGTGCTGGAAAAAAATTTACCCAATATTTTTTACAGTGTTGGACATCATCATGATAGTAAAGGGTACTGTAGAGTTTAAAGCTGCGCATTGAACCACTCGATGAGTAATTGACACCAAAATCAATTGTTCTAAAGGCTAAATACATAACCTCCGCATCACTAAGTGGTTTCAGACAGCCTTGAAGTTCGTCAGTTCCAGATCAGAAAATACCAGGTAATATTGGCAATGTGAAAGCAAATTACGCGTAATATCCCCAAAAGAAAATACCATAGTAGGAACTTGGCAAAATCACGAGAACTTTCACGGGGAATTTTTCCTAGGTCATAGGTATTTTGGCAAAGTGAAAGCAGTTTACAGGAACTTTTAGCCCAGCATGTACAGTAGTTGGGCACGGGTGCCGAGGGTGGCTGCTTAGCTAGTGGTTTTATCAGACCATACTGCACACGCTCCTAACTTCAGGAATTCATCCCGAGGGTACATGTATGTTTCGGGGCGGTGTTAATGCAGGAATACATGTAGTTAATGGGTATTTTTAGCCTGAAAAGGCTCTCGTAATTTAACAGGAATTCTTATGATCAAGGCAGTTTGAAACTACCTACTCTTTGTTTGTTTTAAATATTCTACTTAACACTGTAGGTAGGACGCTTGCCAATTTTAGTATTGATTACACCCTTTTCATGAACCTATCCTCCAATTAGCCGCCTAAGAGTAATTAATGCGGATACATGTATATCAATAAAAATTGCGTTCATAAACTCCGAAAATAATTCGCACTTCTTTTACGAGCGCCCGTCCTGAAAAAGGAGGATAATCGTCATGGCAACCACACACACCCCCTCCGATGCGGTTACGTTGGAAGAGGGTGACCTTGTGACCGCACCATGGCAATTATCCGCATTATTTGGAAATGCGTTCATAAAGTCAAAATCTAGTCCCGATGCTGCTATTATGCGGATAATACATGTACATGTAGCAGCATCAAAATAATGCGGATAACTCTGGTCCTCCTCCAATTTTAAGAGCCTAAAAAGTCTCTCGTAATTTAACAGGGATCTTATGATCAAGGCGGTTTGAAACCACAGGTACTCTATGTTTTTCTTTAAATATTCTACTTTAGGTAGGATGCTTGCCAATTTTAGTATTGATTACACCTTATGTATTAGCCAGTCTTTCATATTCATTATTTTGGTTGATCAATGCATTTGTGGATACAAGTACTGTTGTACATGTACTGTAGGCCTACACATAGTGTACGTGTAGGTCTTGCAATGTAGGTTGTTGCCCTTTACACCATAAACATGTAGGTCTTTAGAAATCCTGCTAAGCTGCGAATGTAATACAATATCTCCCACTGCCTGCATGCCTCCAAGAGAAGGGATCTATCCCTAACACGTGAAGCATTCCATACATGTATTATGCATTATGGGTAAGAAGAGACCAGTAGGTCAGTGTAAGTGAGTTATTCGATAGCTTTAAAGCTAAATGAAAGTAGTTGCAGTAAAACACTAATTTCGTGAGAAAGTCTGTAAAACCAAGGTTAAGTATTTGTATATCATCGTGGATCTAGATCTGGTACAGTTACATAAACTGAACTTGTGAAATCATAAAATCTAAGCTGAAAAATGATGACACTGAAGATCGCCAACACAGATAGGCACACATGGGACAGTGTATTATTGCTGGAATAAAGACCCGACGGAAGTGCCCGAATCTGGGCTTATTTTGCTTATTTCCCAGCAACGACACAATTTTTTTCCAGAATCCTTTGGCACATGTTTTTTATTCATGATACAAACAGACACCTGGGTGGTCATGAACTGTAAAAAGTCATTTTGAGATTATTACCATAACTGGCATTTATCTTAAGTTATATACTTGATTGATTTTAATTGATTTACATGTAGATTGATTTCAAGATCCTCTTGCTGCTCAACCTTCCAATCACTGTTTGACGAAATCAGCTCCAGTCTATTTTTTAGAGTTGATATTAGAACATTCACCCTCCCGCAACTTGCGCTCAAGAAACAAATCACTCTTAATAGTTCCTTCCACCAATACCCAGTCTTGTGGTTCACGATCTTTTTATTCGGCATCCCCTCATCTCTGGAACAATCCACCGCAAAGTATAAAACAAGCAGATTCAACAGAGAAATTCAATTCCATGTTAAAAACCTACTAAATCGCCTTTCCCTTTGCATGTAAAGCCCCTCAACTCTTCTGTGAACTATTCAGTTACTTTAGTTTTCTGCTGAAACTCCTTGAACTCTCTTTCTGTTATTCTTCCTAAGCGCTTTAGAGACATGTTTTGTGATTAGCGCTGTGTACTTGGTTATTATCATTATTATACATACATTTATGTACACACTGACAGTACACTGTCCATCCTTTTAATTGTAGCCCCAGGTGGCAACATTTCTGTTAAATAATCTGGGATGGTATTCTGGAACACTGTCATAACTTTTGTCATTTCTCTCCGAGATGTGCCGCTATGATTGTCACAAATTGGTATTCTGAACATTGTTTTTTCCCTGTCATATCTCTCAAAATTCCCGCCTATCATCGTTAGTTACCAGTGGGAGCCCTTCTAGCCAATAGGAAGGCCCCGTTGCAGGTAGGGCGTATCCCCAATATAATTGCTTGCATCGCGCAACTACATGTACACGTGTATTGATGTGCTTAACACAGAAGAGACAGGGAGCTGTGAAGGATTTAGACGAGAAGTACATGTAGAAAAAATGAAAAACATAGAAAAAAGGAGGAATTGATATGTAACTAATTGTAGCATGAAAAATTAATTTTGAAAATTTTCATGGATGATGTGTGGAACTAATACCACAATTTAATTTAAATAATATGATTATATGCACTTGACATTCAGTTGGCAGAATACCGAGATATTTGGTACGAAAAGATTTTACAAAAGTTATGACTATTACCCCGCTGCCATAAATTTTGTCATATCTTTTCCTTGTAAAAAAGTATTACGTGCATTTAAAGCCGCGTAGTTTTGATGCGCGTTAAACTTAAAGAGAACAGACAAAATTTATGACAATTTTGGTGACAAAAGTTATGGCATCCACCAGAATACAGATTTTGTCATATCTCTGAGATAAGATGAAATATGGAGAAAAGACAATGTTCAGAATACCGCCCCTGGTCGCTGAACTTTCTTTTAAAAAAAGAGTGGATGAGCGTGAAAGATACAGTATTAGACCAGGCCATGAAGCTTTGTATTGAACAGGGAAAAAAATACACGGGGGCTCAGGGCGATTTTGCCCTCGAAATGCCCTAGAGAGCCCTGGAAAACTAAAATGTAGCCCCTGAAATTCATATAGGGTCCAATGTAAACTTTAACACAAATTAGGATATTTGGGCAAGTGAGCTCAAAAATAGCCCCGGAAAATAAATTGTTAATTTTTTCCCTGCTTTGTATGTACATTGTACATGATGTACAACACATCTTCCATTGCTACACTTTCTTTTCAAATGATTTTCATATCAGCCTATCAGGAAGCATTCCACAGATCAATGTACGAGGAGGAAAAGAACAGACTTTTGTCACTGAATGATATTGAACCATGTCAAAGCTATGAAACTATGCACTAAGTACTGTATACTGTACATTGCAAAGTCTTTTTTAAGACAAAGAATTCTTATAGCGCTTCATTCGAACTTATTCTTCAACATGGCAACATTTCTTTGTCCATTCGCTACACTTATTGTTTTTTCCCACTGTAAACATCCTTCCTATTTGAAGAAAAATAATCCATGATAATAACACATCCTTGTTTCAAATTATAATTGCATCAATATATTTATGGATGCTATTTACATTTAGATGAATGATGTTTAATGAATCACTTTCTGTATAAGAATTTACAACATACTTGACCAAAATCGTTTGTAACCTGTTTCTCTCTCTCGCATTCTATTGTTTTTCCCTTGAACTTCTTTCTCTGATACCATGTTTACTATTTAATTTTCATATGTGACCTGCCACACCCAAACAAACAATAAGTCGACCAAAATGAATATTGAGATTTTTATTGAGCTTGAAAATTCACACGCTTCACAATTCACAAAATTCGTAAGCTTTAAAATTATACATGTATATAAATATATTAAAATTGACCAACAATAGCCATTACAAAACCTGTACTTGATTGTATGCAGAGGAAATTTAGCACAAAATAAGGAGAAAACAAGGTATGAAGTTTGGGGTTCACTCAAGCATGATATGTGCATTTTTAAAAATCTCAATGAAACTTGCAAGCAGTCAAAAAAGTAGTGTCCAAGAAACCCTTGTATCTTTTCTTTTAGTATTCAACTTCACGACTTCATATTTTCACAGAAGAATAATTGGTATTTCAGATAAGCTTTTTTTTTTAAATTTTGGGTTTTTGGAGACTTAAATTATTACTATTTTGGCGACGTACAGAGAACCTTACTTTGCGACTTATTGGTGGAATTGGGGTGGTGGTATATGTGTCACATACATGTATAGACTTTCGACCGAGGAGGGCATTACATGTTTATATTGTATATTGCACTCCTGAGGTTATGGCGTAAATAAATCCTCTTACATAACAAAATAGATATTTTATCTCATTGATAATTACAAATTTCCGGAAGAGAGATGCTTGTCTTTTGGCATAATTACGTGTGGAGCCTCCAGGACATACATTCAATATCCTGTTATTTCAATTTCCGTACCATAATTTCATAATACTATTTGTAATGCGATCATAATGAAATGAATTCTATCAGGATGTTTTTGCACATGTTTGCAAACATTTCCAGGGTTTTCGTCAGCGAGCTATCCAAGCCTTCTTTTGTGGTAAAAGTGGCAGGAAATCAGTTTTCTGAGACACTTGTCTGTCAGGTTTCGATTTCATGTACAGGAAATACCAGTAGCACTTTCGAAGCAAAAGATCAACTCTAGAGCCTGGTGTGCGTGCATTGGTTATGTTTCCAATATATTTAGGGTGTGGCCAAGGGTAGAATCAGACTGACTGAGAGCATTTTCATAATTTGTGAGGGGGGGGGGGTGTAGATTAGATGACATTTATACCTTTGTATGTGATAAAGGTGACATTTCCCCCTCATTTCAGTTATTGAATAATATACATGTACGGTTTACAGACCTCTATATTTTTTTCTTCTTTCCTTTTTTTTTCTATTCTCCGTTCTAATCCTGTGTGGCCTCTCTGTGTTTAAAAAGTCATGAGGCAAGCGGGTCTCTCCCTGCTCCACTGTATTGACAGTGTGGCACCCCTTGATGAGGACTACCCCCCATCTTAAAAAAATGACCCCCCCCCAAAAAAAATGTGAGTAACAAGTATAGAGTGTACTCTTTCTCCTCAGTTTCCATGAATTTTCGTTTTGAGAAACGCATCATTGCGTAAAACAGCGATGAAAAGAGGCATGTCATTTTTCCTCATTTTGCGTGTAATCTCTATGGGACATGACTTTTTCTCAAAACTAGATTCGACATTCCGCTATTTCGTGAGACATATCTCCATTGTTTCTTGTCAGTTTTCCCTGAGCTTTAAGTATGTTGTAGCTGAGATTCTTAGCTTTCGGAAATGTGCCCTCCATTTTTTGATCAGATGCCGGGATCATGCCCGTATTTCGCTTGCAAAATTTGAATTGTAATTCTCAAAATTGCTTACGTGTAATCTCTATGGGGAATATCGTGGCTCAATGGATAACGCATTTGACGTGTTGGTCCGTGTTGCTGACGTGTTGGTCCGTGTTGCTGACGTGTTGGTCCGTGTAGCTGACGTGTAGGTCCGTGTTGCTGACGTGTTGGTCCGTGTTGCTGACGTGTTGGTCCGTGTAGCTGACGTGTAGGTCCGTGTTGCTGACGTGTTGGTCCGTGTTGACTACGTGCTCTGCCGGCATGATCCGTGTAGATCCGTGTGAAGCTGCCGTGTTGATGCCGTGTTCAGTCATCTGGGGCAAAACTATCCCGGACCTCCCCGGATCATGCCGGCATTGCCGTGTTGATCCGTGAAGATCTGTGTCTATAAATCATGATGGCGAGAATAAAGACAGACCACCTAATTCGTCCGCATGACGAATTAAATTCTAGTTCTCATTTAGATTTGCATCTAATGCTGTTGCATCCAGCTTCAACAAATGACCTACTGGAGCTTCACATCTGACCTGGCATTATTAAATCTAGCATTTCTTTAATTAAATACAAAACTTACCCTTTACACACAGATACGTGTAGACCTACAATGTACATGATGAATGCTTTAGATTTTGAAATAATCTCCAACACACTTCAGCATGAAAGGTAAAAGGGCAAATATTACAGAGATTGAGTAGTCTGGTAATGCCAATATTGTGGTTGACACAAGAATAGTCTTGAATGCAGACCCATTTTTTTTATCAATGATCAGTACTAGGAAATATTTCTCAAGTCTGGATCGTTGTACATGTACTTGTAGGTGATTATGAATAAGAGGGGATTGAGAGAAGAGGTAAACAGCATAAAAATTAGGAGAAAAAAGAAGAAAAGGAGAAGAACAAGAAGTACATGGAGAAGAAGATCAGAAGAAGATGAAGATGGTGAGGAGGAGAAGGAGAAAGAGAAGAGAAGGGGGAATAAAATGATGAAAAAGAAGGAGTTGAGAAGAAGGAGTTGAGAAGAAGAAGATGAAGAGGAAGAAGAACACGGAGAAGGAGAAGGTGAGGAGGAGAAGGAGGAGGAGGAGGAAGGGATGAGAAGGAGGAGGAGAAGGAGGCGGAGGTTGAGGATGAGGAGGAGAGGAAGGGAAGGAAGGAGAAGGAGGAGAGAGGAATTGCAGGGAATGAGACACGAATAGGATGAGAAGAAAATACATGGAGAAGTGGGGGGGGAGGATTTACAAAATTTTCATTTGACTGATGATAGAGAAATGAAATGTTCCTGGCAAAAGAAAGAAGAAGAAGAAGAAAAAAAACAACCCTCAAATGCCTGGGCTTACATAATGTACATGTTGCATGTACTGTATATTTCGTGTTTATAGAAGTTTTAAGAGTTATAGGGCTTTTGAAAAATTCAGATGATTTCGTTAGATGTCAAAATCAATACCTCAAGTTGTGTGCATTCCTTCACTCCTCAATGTGACCTCAAATGACCTCAATGGCCAGAGACATGCTAGTCTCATTTTGCAGGCCTTTGTTACTGTGATCTTATGAGCCATAGGCAAGGAAGGAGTAGGGCATATGGGGCATGAAACTGAAATGTAAACATAAACAAAAGAGGAGGAATAGGTAGGATACTACAGAATGTTCATCAGGGTTCTGTAACTTCTGTTGCAGAAATCTTGCGTTGCGTTTAAACCCAAGTGAAAAAAATCAATCGCAAGTCCAAAATGCGCTGTTGATTGGTTGATAATCAAGTTGCGCATGATTTTTAGAGTTGCGTTTGATTGCAACTCTTTCTGCAACGGGCCCCTGGGCAGACAAAGGAGACAAAAATGAAAGTACATGTACAATGGTGATTGAAAACACAAGAGAAAGTACATTGTATTAGATTAATGCATACATGTATGCAGGCTAACATTTAAAATATTCCCAATGAAATCATGTCCTTTACATACGTGTGGCATGTAGGCCTTGATAAGCAAAGTGTGCAAAGGAATGGAACCACAAAATATGAAAACAGTGACTGTAGGGCTTTAATAGCATGCCGGCATGTTGTCAACTGATATTTCCCCGCCTGTGCACATTTGCCTATTACATGCATGTTTCACAGTGAAACATAATATGCAAATGTGCATAAGGAGAAGTACATACATGTATCATTAACCCTCATAAAATATTATAAAAAGCAGGAATGTAGACTGAAATGAAAATCCAAAGTCAGGGCTCGAATTAATCCAAGGCCATCCAAGGCCATGGCCTTAGATGCCCTCAGAAATGGCCTTGATGCCCTTTCAAATATTTGTAGACTTAAGGCCAAAATAACTGCCCTTTTTTGCTGTGGACTTGGTGTCCTGCGGTAATCCAGTGCATGTGCCCCATTGAAAAGTGCATTTATTATTGATGCCCTTTTTTTGGTGGCCTTGGATGTCCCATAAAGTGGAAACTGCCTGCCCTTTCCCTTAAGTGCATTTTTAAAAAAATGGCCTTGCCCCTTTAAATTCTTAATTCGAGCCCTGCAAAGTGCTTGAAAAGTTTGGATAAAAGGTTAATAAAACACATAAAACTGAGCCATACTGGTCCGTATTTATTAGCTCTGGTCTAAATTTGTGCTTGATTATGATGCAATTTTTGACAGTAAAAATTCAATTTGTCAGGTCATTTGAGATTTAAAATCATTCATAAAGTTCTGTGAATGATAATTGAAATAGTTTTCTTCATCAGCCTACACTTTTAGAAAATTTATCCTTAAAATAAAAGAAGTTCCTGCAGCAGAGTCTCGAGAACACCCGTAATCTTACCAGATTGCATAATCGTACAGGAAATTGGTATTTGGTGTGTGGAATCTTACAAATTTCCTGTAATAAAACACCCTTTTCCCCTTTTTTAAACAGACCTGTTCTGTTAAATTGCAGAAAAAATTACTGTTTTATATGAATTACAGAATGATTCTGTTCTTGGTTTCTGCAAAATTTAATTTTTCTTCAAAATCTGTTTTTTTATCAGTGTAGGGGAAAATACAGAGTACATGTACGGCACAATTGTAAGAAACATTCCGATGTTTAACAGTATCTTCAAATTTTTACTTTCCCATACCATTATTTTTTTCCATTATTGCCACAAAATACACGAGGACATTTGTTAGGCACACAAGCTACTGAAAATAATTGTCTCAAACTGATTTGCTGGCTTGACTTGGCTCATTACTCAAAATTTCAATTAAAATATTTTCTGAACTGGCATACATGTTAATTGCCAGTTTGTCTACTGCCAATTCGTCCACTCACCACATGGCGTAATTTCATGTAGTCTAATGCCATTCTGTCCATCAACATTTCGTCTAACAGGCAGCCATTTGGTCCAATAACCATTTGTTCCAATCATCACTTTGTCTAATCATCATTTCGTCTGATAACCAGTTGGCCTAATATCCATTTATTTTCATTTATTTTGCATGATTTATTTTACACTTTGTCCAATTAGACCAAATGGTATACATGTATGGACTAAATGGCTATTGCACCACCTGGTTATTAGATGAAATGGTGAGTGGACGCATCGTTAATAATAAGACCATGTGGATAGTGGACGAACTGATGGTAGACCACATGATAGTAGACGAGTTGGCAATTGGACAAATATGGTGTCTTTAGACAAATTGGAAATAAACCACGTAGTATTCAGATTAAAGCCTATTAAATTTAGATGTTTATCCCCTTCTGGTAGGTGAGGCTATTTCTATAAATCATAGCATAATCAAACTCAAATGTAACTTTGAATGTCTTTAAAATGGGGCAAATTTACAATTTTTGTCTTTATATAATGATAATGACCAGTATTTTATTTTTAGACTTATTGCAGCAAGGGCTGAATTGTACAGAACTTTAACATATTAAAAAAATATACCGGTATATAAAACATAACTATCAAAATAGTAAATACAAAGCATGAAACATATAAAATCATTATTACTTTTGGGGTTACATGTAATCATGAATCAACACAATATTTTCAACTAAATGTAGACTGAGATTATATAAAAGTAATTGCAGAAGATTTAAAATTTGCTTAAAAGAAATTCACTTTATAAATTTATTAATAAGGTAGAACTACATGTAGGTAAACTTTATTTCCAATTCAATTCAAAGCATTCGATAAACAATCACAAGTAAAACAGATATTACAGTAATATGTTTGAACCAGATTACAAGTTAACTCATGGTAATATGGCATATTAGATTTGAAAATGGTGTAAGTGAAAAGCCAAGGTATAGCTTGTAAAAACTTTACTGTATGCTTATACAGGAAAATGTGCAACAATCACAATTTTCATTTTTTTATTGATGGGAGTAAAATGGTCTGAATCTACAGACTAAATAACGCTACTGGGTAAAGCCCAGTCTGACCAAGAATGTTGGAGTGGAATTCCAAAATTCTAATGAGCACAGTCATGTCGGATATTCTGGGATTCCTGAAGGAGTGCAAGCTTGAGTACAAGTCAATTTGGTTTGACAAACGCTGGGGAAAAAAGAAGAAAAAAAAATCCTATGTGTAAAATGTTGTCCTCATTGGAAGAGAGAATAAAGGGGAAAAATAGGAACCAAGTGAGAACAGCCTCCTAGTAAAAATGCAAAAGAAAGCCAGAGGAAAGCAATATCATTCATAAGCCATGCTCCTCTGTGACCAATAACATTTACAAAGTGAATCACAACTTAGTTATGCTAAGGCTTCCATATAAAAGGAAATATCTTGATGGTTGTAGCAAAAAATGGTTCCATGACATTTGCTCAGGCGACAATTGCTCGGCTGTAAATTCCACACACTCAACTTTAACCCTGGATTTAAAACTATACCCTATCCTAAAACTTACATTAGGGCTGTCTGCACCATCCCGAGTTTTCAAATTAGCGCGCTATTTCTGATCCGGCAAATTATCCCGATCTGAAAAATCTCGAGATTGTTTGTAATGCAGACGCAATTATCGCGCTAGTTCGTAGGATTAATCTCGAGATTGCAATCCCAAGTCAACTCGGGTTTATTTGAAAAATAGCGCGCTATTTACGAATTATCGCGCTAATTCGTAGGTGCAGACGCACTCGGGTTTGGACTCGGGTTAATTTATTCATGACCTTCACTCCATAATGCAATTCGCGTTCCATTTCCGCCTTGGTAAAAACATAAACAGCGATTATACCGAACGCATGCGAAAGTCAACTTTATCATAGCGTTCATCAATTCCCCAATCAGCAACGATGGTGCCAAGCCCCCCGTGAATGGATTTTGGGAGAGACCAGACCGATGGGGGAGGCGCTCATCTGACGATGGTCATAGTCAATAACAATACTGACAGCATTGTCGTCTTATTCCTTCGCAAAATGTGAGCAAATAGCATTTCTTTCCTCCCCCCCTCTCTCTCTCTCTCCCCCTCTGTCGTTGCCTCTGAGTCCGCCATCATATTAAACGAAGAATACTTCACTCGCTTATAATTATAGCGCGGCTGAGCTGAGAGGATTGTTGCATAACAACGGTCGAATTCGGCGAAAGAGTACATGTACTTGATTGCATATCGCGGGAAGTTATTCAAAAGCGCGGGCCGTTGAAACTCCAAGATCGAAAGTGCGCATGCTCGGAATATCGGCTTGTTGCCTCGCTCGAGCAAGAATCGCTCTTCGTGCGATGGTGGAGACGGGGTTTCTTGAATCTCGAGATTAATCGCGAAGAGGGCTGATCGGGCTAAAATCTCGAGATTGAGCAAACGCGGGATGGTGCAGCACCGCCTATAGAACCCTATTGAAACAATGCAAACCTAACCCTACATGTATATCAGACGAAATATAGCCCAGAGCAGTTGTCAACGGAGGAATTACCGTGTCACCAGCAGAAACATCACTTGAAAGTTTCTGTCAATTAAAGCATTTTTAAACTTTTCGTAAAGGGTCTATAATTTTGATTAGTAATGTACAGTATTATTAAAAAACCTCCCCCACATCTCTGGCAGGTATTTGCACAGAATTATAATATCCTTTTTTCTAAGGCCAAATGTATGTGTACATGTAAAGACCATGGACTGTGTACACATACACTTCGGCCTACATGTGCATGTATCTGGTTACTAGTTCCGTTTATTACTTGATATTTGAAGGGCAGATGGGAGGAGGGTATCACCCATAGAAATCTGTGATAGCCATTAGCATTGTATGTCAGTGTGTCATGCTGCAAAACCAAAATTACAGTCCACTAGTCTTACTGTCACAGACCCAGTTATATGCCAATCTGATCCCACCGCTGCCACAATAAAAAAAATGAAAATTTAAACATGTCTAGATATACTCATCTTGAACATATTACGGGTGGCAGTGTAGGAAATGGTAAGGGCCAGGGGAGGATCCAAGATTTTCCAAAGGAGGGGGGGGGGGGTGGGGCACATTTTTTCGAGGAAAACTTTGACCAAAAAAAAGGTTTTCAACCAAAAATTAAGGATATTGAATCACAATACAAAATATAATTTTGCTTCTCAAAGGGGGATCTGCCAGTGGTTAGGGCGTTTTTGCCCTCCTTGCAATCCAAATCACTCCCTGCAATTAATATGCAAATGGAACACTTTTATAGGGGTGGACATGTTTTCTAGGGTCGCACGAAGATCTACCACAACAAAAACAAGACTTTTACAACAATTTCCACTGGCAGAATAATGATATTTGCACTGGATTCTTGTTGCATATCAATAGCTTTGAAATGAAAACAAAGACAAAAATAAAAACAAGCAAACAATGGCCCCTCAATTCAGCATTTGCCTATTTAAAAGGTCAAAGTGAGAAAGTAGAGCATGGGGGTGTTTCACAAAGATTTAAGTCTGACTTAAGGGCTGTCTGCACCATCCCAAGTTTTCAAATTAGTGCCTTATTTCTGATCCGGCAAATTATCCCGATCTGAACAATCTTTTGATTGTTTGTAATGGAGATGCAATTATTGCGCTACATGTAGTTCGTAGGATTAATCTCGAGATAGCAATCCCAAGTCAACTTGGGATTATTTGCAAAATAGCGTGCTATTTTACAAATTATCGCGCTAATTCACAGATGCAGACGCACTCGGGATTATTCATTCACGACCTCAGTCAATAATGCTTCGATGCCTCGCTCGAGCAGGAATCGCTCTTCTTGCGATGGTGGAGACGGGGTTTCATGAATCTCAAGATTTATCGCGAAGAGGGCCGATCGGTATAAAATCTCGAGATTGAGCAAACTCGGGATGGTGCAGCATCGCCTTTAGAGTCGTACTTAAATGCCTAGTTGCGTACAGTATAAAAGGCTTGACCGCATTGGTCAGATCATGTCATGAGGATGCGCACTACTGTGTACCGGTATCTATCAATAAGATGATGTGTGGCATATCATGTATGTGTCGGCACTTAAGTGTAACTTAAGTCATACTTCAGTCTTTGTGAAACACCCCCCAAAATTAATAAGAATTATTTTCTCCACTGATTGCATAGATGAAGGTCAATGAACTTTGGCCGAATTGGGTGTATCTGTTGAATTACCAAATGTTATAACTTTAAAAGTTTATGGATCTGATTCATGAAACTTGTACATACAGGTACATGTAAGAGTAATCAAGTATCACTGAACATCCTGTGCGAGTTTCAGGTCACATGATCAAGGTCAAAGGTCATGTAAGGTCAATTAACTTTGGCCATGTTGGGTTTTTTTGTTGAATAACCATCATATCTCTGTAAGTGTATTGTCTAGTTCATAAAAAGTGGACATAAGAGTAACCATGTATCACTGAACATCTTGTGCGAGTAAGAGTAGTATTCAAAGTCAGCACTGCTGCTATATTGAACCGCGTGATGCAGGTGAGACGGCCAGAGGCATTCCACTTGTTTATTTTTCTAAAGAAATTTAAATCATATTCAGAAACCAGATGCATCATGAAAAATTTGGTGTTACAGAGATAGAAGAAAAGTCCCATTATTTTGAAGTTGTTTTTTCCGAAAAGTGTGAACATACTGAAGTAAAAACCTTTTGGAGATTGTATTGTAGTCAGTCCTGCAAGCAAAGATTTGTAAGAAATAGAGACAGTGATTTTCCATTTAAAAAAATTGTACTTTCTGTTTCTGATAATCTGTAATTCCGTTTCAACTTGATCTATAAATGGAAATTCCGATTTGTCACTGAAAATGTACACAGCAAAAACCTGAATTCCGTTTTGCAAAGGTTAATTCCATGATTTTTTATATGAAAAGTATAAGAACCAAACAGAATTTCCATTTTATTTACCGGTAAAACAGAAAATCATTGTCCCTAAAGAAAATGGTACCAAAATATGTGGGGATAATAACACTATCAGGACATGAAAACATCAGTGAGCATTATATTTTAGTCTTGAAAGATTGGTATTAAAGACAACTTTAAAATGATGGGACATTTTTTATGACTCACTCTGTATTCATATTAAGGGGCTTTCACAATTGCTCGTGCAATCGTTGCACTATCAATTTTGGTCACTATATATGTTGCACACAATTGCAATGGGTGTACATGTAAGCAGTCGCACCACCAGTTTGGAAAGGGGCTTTAAATTCCTTGTTATGCCCATTATGATCGCAGGGGCTCTTTAACAAAAGGCCAACTTTCTGCAGCCCCCCTTGGAAGTTACTTTTGTATTAAAAGCAAAAATGGCAAAGCTGTAAAAACTATCAAATGAAGAGAGGTAAATTTAGAAGCAAACTACGTAATTGATAGTTAACCTTCCTCCTGCCGTGAATTGAGTGAACTTTCTGTGTAGCTCAAGCCAATGCCAGGGACAGGGTAATAATAATAGCACACTCAACTCAGAATAGATTATTTCTAGTCAGATAAATATAGGCTGCGTTTATGCGACCTCGACCCAGAATCATGATTTGAATCACCATTTGAATCATGATTCAAAACAGCAGCATGAATCACGATCCGACAGAATCAGCGTTTATACGACCATCTTTCTAACGCTGTTTCTCCCTGAATTCGGGCCGATCCAGTGCGCATCACAGTGCGCAGTTTGACCCAGGAAGTATAGGTCAACATTTTCGCACGTGTTTCTAACTTCACGTCGGCTGCTAGATTTTTGCTGCCGCCGGAGCTAACGCGCGATCGTTTGTGCAAGTGCAACGCTTACTCGGCTTCCGAAAAATAAATCTTTTACTTCCAGAATTCCGTGTATTGTACCTCGTATTGTTTTTGATCGGGAACCAGAAGGGGTCATTGTTACGATATCAGTATGGATATCTAAGCACTCCATACACCTCCCGCAACATGGATACCATGCCTGTTGATTGACCTGCCTAGCTGGCCTGTATAATAAACCTGTATATACGTTCATACCAAAGTCTCCACCAGAGTCCTTTGTATTGGATCAGTCATCATCCTCCCTCCCACCTCCCGATCGATTTTTCTTGTCTATGATGGTCCTGTACTGGGCACGAATTCTGTTAATTTTGTCTCGACAGGCGGTGCCACATCTCCGTTGAAATCCCTCCCTCGCAAGCGCCGCTGAAAGGGATCGTCTTATTTCTGTGAATCCCGGTAAGGGATGCTTGTGCTTCAGGCTGAGCCCAAAGCACAAGCAGAGCCCTGAGTTCATCATCAGTCCAATTTGTGCCTTTGGAACTTGAAGAAATGATGGATGAAAACAATGAAATATACAAATGACGCTACAGTACAACCCCGGGGGTACAATACACAGAATGATAATTCCTAAATGCTGGCAATACTGCTACACGAAAATTAACCTGCACGAAACACAGCGCTCGCCTTTGAGTCGAACCCGGAAGAAGCACGACACAATGACGTCATAGAATCATGATTCAAATCACGATATCGTTCATACGACCTTTTTCGTTCGTGATTCTACAGAATCGTCTTTCCAAACGCCCCTTTTTTCGTGTTTCATGTTTGTGATTCTAATCATGATTATATTCAATTTCGACTAAACGCAATCGTGATTCTGCAGAATCGTGATTTGAATCATGATTCTAATCATGATTCTAGGGTAAAAAAGTGTCGAATAAACGCACCCATAGATCCCCAGGCCAGGGTAATGTAGGAAGAATCAAGTTTTAAAGGGGAAGTTCACCTGGATAAAAAGTTTGTGGTAAAAATACCCCACAAAATGATAAATAGCTTTGGTGTAGATTTTAGGATCCAACCCATCAAAGATCGAGGAAGATAAGTTTTTGATTTGTGACATCATACATGTACATGTGTGAGCAGCTGCCCCCTATGTTATGTAATCTGAAATGCATATATTTATTTTTTTAAAGGGTCATAATGACGAGTACTATGTAGAATTAGTTTTCTTTCGGGAATGGGTGAGAAATGACTTTATAATTCCTGCTATTTTTACAATAAACCTCTTTAGTTTTCATAAGGGTGAATTTCCCCTTTAAGACAGGTCTTTGGGTGGTGACACACTCACTGATCAAAGTTTCAATCAGGGTCTGTGCCTGCAGACTAACTTTGTTATTTGTTAGATGATGAAATTTGTCCCAATTTGCTCTTTATTCAAATTCTTAAACTTTCAGCCCAGAGTACCCCTTTAAAGGGATGGTCCAGGCTGAAAATACTTACGGGTATATCTTAATACATAGAGTGGAATTCACTGAGCAAAATGCCGAAAATTTCATCAAAATCGGATGACAAATAATAAAGTTATTGAAGTTTAAAATGTAGCAATATTTTGTAAAAACAGTCATCATGAATATTTATTAGGTGGGCTGATGATGTCACATCTCCACTTTCCATTTTCATATTTTTTCATTATTTCATACTTGTGTGATTAATACATGTATGTCTCTCTTATAATGGATTAAGTTGCAGCAATAAATATCTAATGCACTAAATCAGTTGTCGATCCAATCTTTCTATTTCTTGAAGGAAAAAATTTGAATAAACCTAATTTCATATAATAAAATACAAAAGAACAAGTTGGGATGTGACATCATCATCCCATGTAATGAATATTCATGATGACTGTTTTCACAAAATATTGCTAAACTTTAAAATTCAATAACTTTGTTATTTGTTATCCGATTTTGATGCAATTTTGGGCATTTGGCTCAGTGAATTCTACCCTATTTATTGAGCTAAAATACTTTCAGCCCGGACCATCCCTTTAATGACTGTCGTTCATGCAGTCATCACTCATGTTCCCTCTTTTGCATGAACATAATATCTCTATCTCATGTCTCCACTTATCACTCTGTACAGTGTATGTTAAAGTGCCCATCAGCCATTTGATTGTGACCCGCGTGACATTCACACCAAATTTCCACTTAGATTCATTACTTGAAAGTTGTATATTGCAGACTTGTTTTTCCTATTCATTTCAATCAAGTTGTTAAGAATGCACATTGTCCATTTTTAATTTTTTTTTACAAGACTTATGTAGGAGATATTTCAATCTGTTTGTTGTGACTTAGGTGACGCAACCCTATTGAAGATTCCTGACCTTACTGTATTTGTCTGTAATTTCCTAAGAAGATACTCACCACATTTTGATGAAATTTTCAGGAGAGTATTTTGAAACATCTGGAAATTATACACCTGTATGTTCAAAATTCATAAATGTCTTACTTATTGTTTAGGGTCGATTGCCATTTGAAAATGTGACTCACATGACAAGTATCAATTGGGGGCCCTGATGAATCTCTCACCAACCATGGACCTTTGTAATTCATGTAGGACTCCATGATGCACCAACTCTATTGCATCCTTTCAATGGTCAAACCTCAACGGTCAAACCATACTCTTGCAGGGAATAATTTTCCTAGTATCGCATCACAATTTCCTCCACATTTTTTTAAAGGGTGCTGCGAATCACATCTTTTATATAGCATATTCTTACATCAGACTGTACATTACTTAGTTGAGAGCTTTTCTCGTATGACCAAAAATGCTATTCAAATTTGTAAAGCAAAATCATTCCCTGCTCTTGTGTGTCTGGACGGCATAGACTACTACCTTGCCCCTGACACACACAACCAATAGCATTCTACATACCATTCCCTCATATGGGAACCCCTTATTACAGACCGGTCTGCTTTATCCAGAACAGACCGTCGAATAAATTGATACATCTTGTGTCCACAGATAAACAATTGTAGGGTGATTAGGGGTTTTAATTACTCGTTAGGACTGCTTTTCTTAAGCTATAGCAATTAGGGTGCAATATAGTGTGTACATGTACATGGTGATATAAAGGCTTAAAGTGATTGGTTAACATTGGTTTGACTTTTAAAAAATCTGAGCTAAAAGGTCACACTTGTCACCTGTGTCTGTGATATGTTCCAAAAAGAAGCCCAGAAAAAATTACGTTCGAAAATGATTATTTAGTGCTTCAAAAATTGAATTATAAAGTGACCGGAAACATCATCTTAATTTCATTCCATACCCTTATGTGTACTATTTAGGTATCTATAAGACGCCTATTTACAAAATCGGGGTTTGTCTTGTAGTGTAACCTTTTTAATCTCAATAATGGTTGTTTTCAGGGTTTATTAGCTAAATACATGCACTCGTACACATGTTTCATCTTGGTTTGAGAATTTTTTAAATCGGCTGCTCACAAAGTTAAACAATACCTTTAAAGGGGTGAGGTGTTTGCAAGCAGTATGCCAGACATACTATTTAAGGTCAAGTCCACCCCATTAGAATGTTGATTCGAATTAAGAGAGAAAAATGAAACTTGCATTACACTGACAATTTCCTCATAATCGTGTGTAAAATGAGAAAGTTTTGGCATTTGAAAGTTTTGCTTATTTTACTCAAAACAGTTTACTACACCTCAGTGAAATGCAAAAATGAGACAGGAGTGTTGATTATGTTCTTCACTCACTATTTCCTTTTTTTGTATGAAATTTGAATTATAAATAAAAATATAGAATATTTCAATTTTTACAGATTTTACAATATATTGACCAACTTGACTGAACTGCAATATTGTATTTGGTAAATCCACATGTTCGGGGAGGAACAAATATTTGTCTCATGTGACAAAAAGGAGAAATTTAAAATATTTTGTAAAGATATTGTGAGTGGGTGACGTCATCAGTCCTCATTTGCAAACTGAACATGATGTGAATGTACATGTACATGTAACCGTTTTGTGAAATGGAGCAAAGGTATAAAATGTCATACCAATATTTTACACCCAATTTTTATGCAACTCATTTGGATGTAACTGGCTCGTTCATATAACTATTTCGTTAAAAATAAGCGAAACTTTGAAATGCCATAACTTTCTTATTTTATATCCAATTTTGATGAAATTTTCAACATTGTGCTTGTCTGATTTTTCTATATTGATTCAAATCAACATTTTTCTGAGGTGGACTTGACCTTCAAGTATATATTTTAAGACTAGCTATTTATCACACAAAGTCAATGAAATACTACACACAGCAAAGTTGGTCAGTTCGCTCCCCCTTTAAATGCAGCAGTGTTTCCAATCTTCCCGAAATAATGGATATTTGGATTTTTCCAGGAAAGTTTCAGGAAATGAAAAAATTACAGGAAATTTCGGGAAATCAGAAAATTTACATGTTGGTTAAGGTCTTTATTTAAAGAATTATTTGCATCAAAGAGCTACATAGCTCAAGCTTTTTGCTTGTGCTTCACGCTCGCATTTCGTAATTTTGTTCCCATTTTTAGAGAGGGCGTGAAAAAAAGTTTAATTCCTTGATTTTGATTACTTTGGTCACTGCCTGATTTTCGTTAAAAATCAAACTTGGAAATTCTAGGAAATGTCTGGGAATTTCAGGAAATTTGGGAAATTTGTTTTGGATCTAGTTCTCAATACTGAATTATAGATACATGTAAATTATCAGAAAATTAGAGGTGCTTTAAGCTTATTGAGGTGATTATAAAATGTCAAACGTAATACCTTATTCAGTACCGGTAGCTTACCGCATAATTACTAAACGATTGTGGGTGATTACGCACTGCAAATACTAATTAGGATTGCTTTTCTTTAGCCATAGCAATTAGAATTAACATAAATTGTCTACACTGTGATAATAAAGGGGGTTAAAGATGTGTGGTAACAGACAACATTTCAAACACACAATTAAAGGACAAGTCCACCCCAACAATAATATAATTCAAATAATAAAAAACAAAAGAAATAGTGAGTGACATCATCGACTCTCTCATTTGATGTAACTGGCTCATTCATATAACTATTTTGTTAAAAATAAGCAAACTTTGAAATGTCTTAACTTTCTTATTTTACATCCGATTTTGATGAAATTTTCAGCATTGTGCTTGTCTGATTTTTCGCTATTGATTCAAATCAACATTTTTCTGAAGTGCAATTGACCTTTAAGTCCCAGTCTCTTCAGGTATAACTGTAAACTTTCTTCGTACATGTACCTGTTACTCGTCCACCTCACCTGGGTAGAGTGCTGATATTGAGGACCTACCTTTTAACAAATGTTATCATTTAAAAAAAATCCGAATTATTTTAGATGAATCAAACCCTCTTAAAACAAAAACATGAGTTAGAAATGATTCAGCTTAGAAATGACTCAGACTTTCATGTAGAAATGACAAAAATGGTCAGTTGGAAACAAGTGCTGCAGTACAACCACAGACATGAGTAGTTACTGCGAAGAAATCAGCATGTCTTTTGTACTGTGCATTACATTTTAGCCTACAATACCAAGTAAACCGCAAATGCATGCATTTATTTTATGTATAAAGCAAGGAATTTGTTTAGGCTTAATTGACTTTGTAAGCCAAGTAAGCAATGGATGTGCCCCATATTGACAGGGTCTAATTAAGTGGAAGATAGGCATTCGCTGAAGATGGCACATCGTGCTAATTGAATTAGAGAGAGTCGCTAAGCAAATTATCAGCATGCTGCACCTGATACACAGTAAAAACACTCGTACATGGTGCCCGGGGGGGGGGGGGGCACTCAGTATCTAATGCATCTAGTGGGTATGTGCCGTGGAGGGGACTCCCATTTTTACACTCAAAATTCCGATCCAAGGCATAGCATTTTTGTCTTATTGAGAAAAAGAACAAAGAAAGCATTTCATTCTTATCGAGGAAAAAAAAGAAAGAAATCCGCTCCAAAGCTTCGCATATTTTTCGTTACGCCGTTCCGGTCGCATTGATCTGCTACAATGAGCTGTAATTTTGGTGAAAAGCGGCCGCAGAGCGCTGTCTGACCATCGCCTCTGCGCGAGCGCACCTGGCGGCTAGCTGCATCAGACACGCATGCCCCTTCGCGCGCTGCCAGTTCCATGGGGATGCATACTCACTCACAAGCTGGTGATCCGTTCCAAGGACCCCCGTTTTCACAAACATTTGTAGTTCCAAAGCCGTTCCGAGGACCCTCCTTTTTACAATAAGCCCGCTCCAAGGCCCCCGTTTTATGTCTCGCCCGCAGCACACCCCCACCACTTTTTTGGTCGAGTGCCCCCCCCCCCCCCCGGGACATGGTGTAGATGTTGAGAATTTAAAGATAAATGCCAGTTGTGGCAACGATTTCAAAATGATTTCGTACAGACTCTAATGAAATGTCCACCAAAGTGTCTGTTTTTTTTTTAAATGTGCCAAAGGATCCTGGAAGAAATTGTGTGATTGCTGAGAAATTAGCATATAAGCACAGGATTTGGGTCAAGCGTCGGGACGACATTCAAAGCTATAATAATACACTGTCCCGCTTATCTGTGTTGGTGATCTTCAGTGTGAACATTTTCCAGTGTAGATTTCAAGAGTTCACAAAGTTCAGTTTATGTAACTGTACCAGATCTAGATCCTCGATGATATACATGTAGTTACAATTAAGCCTGGTTTTACAGACTTTCTTGTGAAATCAGTGTTACTGCGACTACTTTCATTTATTTTTAATGTGTTTAGATTTTTCAACCCTCTGATGTGCTTTTCTCTATCTTTCTGTCACAGGTTTCTCAATTGGTTATCCTCCATGAAGAAGCCCAGGATGGAAACGCCATGCCTGACCTATCAAATCCTGTCATGGCGGTCAGTGCTGCTGTCCAGAACCTGGTCAAGGTAACAACATTTTTTCTTTGGTCTAGTGGTTAGAGCATTGGACTCCTGATCGCAAAGTCATCAGTTCTAATCCCTGCTCTGCCATTGTCTCCACTTTGATAGCAAAGATCCGAGAGTAATTTTGGTCTTTTATATAATTAGCCACTATCATTGACTATCTTTGATGTGAAATGTTCCCTCCGAGGCCCGCCCCCCCCCCCCCGGCCTAGATAGGGTTAAGGGGAGATGGTGAAATATATTATTTGCAGAATTATTATGTGAAAATGAATCACCATATTGATTTAACAATGAAAATTTCCTTAATCTACTATGCATTAAAATAATAACTTTTGCTACAAAAGTCAAGTTTAAATGAGATATCTTAGTTGTTTGTGATAGGTATAAATTTTTCTAATTTAAAGCAATCTTTCATACAGTGTGAAATTTGAATGACAAGAGCTTGAGAATAGATTCACTCATAATATTCTTCACAAAACATTTCTGATGGGCCCTGTCTACAATGTCTGTAATTTCTCGTGCATTAAAGATCAATGCTTCCTATTGGTATCAAACTGGAAGCAAAACATAATTGATAATTTCTATGTTTCCTTTTCTGACACCCTGTATAGTTTGGTAACGCCATTTTAAATATAATTGATAAAGTTGAATTACAGAATCACTTGTGATTTTTCTATACAATGCCTATACTTGTAAAGTTGACTTGCTACATGTATTAGTTACAGATATGAATTGAAATGTATTTGATGATTTTATGACAATATTATGACATGGATTTCCCTTTTTCTTGGACACCCTGTATAGGTTGGGAAGGACACTGCCAACAGCACAGACGACAAGATCTTGAAACAAGAGATGCCTCCCGCCTTCACAGGTGTAGAAGAATCGTCCAACAAGCTGGCTGAAGCGGCCATGGAACTCAAACGAGATCCGTACTCCTCACCGGCCAGGAAAAAACTGATTGACGGTGCAAGAGGTAACTACTCTTGAGCTGTAGTGTGAATGGGGTTTCAAGAATAGTTAATGTTATTTGTAGATGTCTTCTTCATTATTCTTGATCATCCTCTCTCCTCTGTTAGTCATCAAAATTCCATCTTTTCTTCCATCACCTTCTTTACATTCCCTTTAACACATCAGATTCACCCTTCATCCTTCTATTTTGTTCATGCTCATGTTCAGTTGTTCACACATACTTTATAACTCTTGCTAAGTTCTTATTTTCTGATTGGTTCTCTCCCTCTGACTTAAGTTCATTAATATTTAGTAGCAGTTATTCATATGCTATGTATATTCATGTATTTCTTTTATTTGCTATCTTTGCTTTTTGAAGATTCATTATTTATCTTTGTTGTATATAAATCAAGCATGAAATATCTATGCCAAATAAACCCCTGAGATTCAAATTTGTTCAGCCCTGGGCAGTTCATGACAGGCAATCATCGAGTAAGGTTGTCCACTTCATGTCTCTGTATAAGTTAGAACCATGCCCCTTTGCCTACCACTCTGGCCACTCTACACTATCTAGCACCCATCCTACCAAGATCGATGATTGATCCTATCGTTTGGGAGTCTTCGCTTCCACGACACATGACGCATTCAAGAATACAGTAAATCTATTGAAAATGACTGTCAAGTCACAATGAACAGCTAGGAAGTCTTTGTCAGAAATTGGTGATCCGGAACAGCAGTTTCTTCCTAAGTTTGGAACTGATGAAAAATTTCAAATACGTGGTTTTTCAGGGGTCCAGGAAGAAACTGCTGTTTTTGGTTCACTAATTCTTGACATTGACTTCTCGTCATTGGCATGAAGGGCGTTTGACAGTACATTTTCTTTGTTCTTGATTATATTGTACGCTTTGAAGCAAGAAATCCTTAAAGGTCACATCCACCTCAGAAAAATATTGATTTGAATCAATAGAGAAAAAGCAGACAAGCATAATCCTGAAAATTTCATAAAAATGTATAATAAGAAAGTTATGACATTTTTAAAGTTTCGCTTATTTTTCGCAAAATAGTTATATACACAATAGTCACATGCAAACGAAAGAATCGATGGTGACCCTCACTCACTATTTCTTTTGTTTTTTATTGTTCATTTTAGGGGGGAATATAAATCAAGTAAGTAGTAGTCAAGTTAGACATTACTGTTTATTTTGCTCATTGTGTAAACCAAACGAAATGGTAGGTCGATGTATTTGATCTACTTTTTTCGATGGACCGATTTTGCAAAATCTGCGCTGTCGCTCAAAGACATCGATCGAACACTGATTTTAAAATCGATTTGACTCAGGCTTAGTTCATTCAGCCATGATGTTGGTAGTTGGCATATTATTTTCCTCTTGTTTCGTTGTAAGGTATTCTGAGTGGAACTTCTGATCTCCTTCTCTGCTTCGACCAGTCTGAGGTCCGCAAGATTGTCCGGGTGGCAAAGGGTGTCCTGGAATACCTGGCTGTCTCTGAAGTGGTTGAATGTCTGGAAGATCTGGTGACATTTGTCAAGGTAAGTCACCGTATATTCAAACTTAAACCTATTCAAAGGAGAATTAGCATTTTCAAGATTCTGGACCGAACTTGAGAGAGAGAGAAAACCCACCATGATTTGTAGGTTCAATTTGTTACCTTGAATGCATTTCATTTCAACAAATCCTTTCTAAAGTTAAGGTCAAATTTGCCAAAGTGGCCTACAAAGCAACCTTGAGAAGTAACGATCTGTTAGGCTAACCTAGGTATGAACTCAAGGAAGAAGTTATCACCAACCAGGCAGTTTTTTTGTGTGTTTATGACTTGTATGTTTTTGATAGATACATCTCAATGATTATTAACCCATTGCCCACTGGAACCAGGTGGTCCCTATACAGAGCTTTAAAAGTAGATCCTCGAATTCAGTGGACAAAGTGTTAATAGTCTTTATAGGTCTTGCCAGCTATTTGCAAGGAATTTGTATCCTCAGAGTGTAGAAATCCTATCTGTTATTTACCACTGAGTAGTAGTTGGTGTAGTGGTTTTAACTCGCCTTGTAATCAGAGGGTAATGCATTCAAATCCCAGCTTAGCCGAGCATCCTTTTGCAAGGCATCAATCCACACTTTGCCACCCTCATCAGGTGCTAATTGGGTACCGGTAGGAACCAACTGTCATTATGGTTGGTTTAGCAAGTTTGTGCCTAATAGGTTGCTAAAAAGCTATGAATCCAGTAACCGGGTTATAATTGTGAAGCGCTTTGAGCATTTATAGATTGATATCGTGCTATATACAAGCCAATTATGATTATTAGATGAATTCATTCAAATAAATTTTTTCGTCACCTGTTTTCGAGAGCTGCTGACTGGTCACCCTCTTTACCTTGAAGTCAAGATGTGCCTGTCAAATTCTTGCTGAACGTCTAGATTGTCTTTGAGTGTAGTCTTTGCTTCTTGCTGTATCTTTACAGTTTTCGTTATTTTTTTCCTGTAGATTTCTCATGATACCAGATTCGATAACCTCAGTTTAACTTAATCTAGGTTGATATTATTTTATGTGTATGATAGTGGAGGAGCCATGGTGTAGTGGTTCTGACTCTCACCTTGTAAACAGAGGGTTATGTGTTCGAATCCCACCGCGGTCTGGTGTCCTGTAGCAAGGCGTTTATCCACACTTTGCCACTCTCGACCCAGGTGCTATATGGGTATCTGGTAGGATTTGAAAGTCATTGTAGCTTGTCCAGTACTGTGTGCGCCTCATCGGCGACTGACTGGACTACTCCCCAGGGATTGGGGGATGACTGAATGACTGATTGAATCCGATGAGCGGGGTAAAAATATATCTGTAAAGCGCTTAGACATGTCGTTTCGATGTATTACTATTATTACTAGCATGGATCCCAGGAAGTCTTTTGATTTTGAGGTCAAAAGGTTAAAGGTCACGGTCACAGTGACATGTTTTCATCTTACCCTTCTGAAGTCCTTTAGTCCTTTAGTATAACTTTACCTAGGCTCATATAATTTGGTTTGTATTATAATAGGAAGCCTTTTGATTTTTAGGTTAAAAGGTCAAAGGTCAAGTCTCCCCCTTTCACTTTTCTTGCTTGACCAATAACTCCATTGTCCACGTTACAGGCGGGTGTATTATGTGCTCACCCTAGCTGCTTTTGTTTTATATTATTTAATTGGTCTGTGAATGCAGGCATTTACATGTATAAATAATTTGTGCATCCAATGGCTTTCAAGTACACACACAAAAGATAAAAAATGCAGTGTATCAGAAGAATAGAAAAATATACATGACCAAAATAGTTTAAAATATCCGGAATATATTAATATCATTATTATTCATCATCCCTGGAGGGGTTGTACTCTTTTATGGTCGTTATCAAGTTGTTTTCTGGTTTCTTAAACAGAACTTGTCTCCCGGGATGGCCAACATGGCCAACAAAGTTACCTCAAGAAGCAAGGAACTGACCCATACTGCCCATGCCAATGGACTGATCAACCACACCGAGAACCTCAAGAGGACCACACCGGTCCTGGTGTCCTCTATGAAGATCTTTGTCACTGTACTCAAGAAAGGAGGTATGAGTTTTACAGCTAAGGTACCTTGTCAAAAGAGCCGTATCTTTCATGTGGGACACGTGGGAGTCCCACAAGCGGCCTTTCATTCCCAGTTCTCATGCTTCCTCAAAGTGCCTTTGGGGTAGGTTTCCTGCTAAAAAGACAAGGACAGACTTTTGACTAGGTACCTGAATTGCTCTTTAATAACCTTGTGACTTCACTCACACGGAGTAAAGCAAGATCATATGGAGCCCAGCAAACTCATTGCTAAGGCACTCAGTGGCAGACCATGACCTGGAGGAGACAAAGCATCGGAGTGGCACTGTATTGTTTGTGATCATTGCTGTGCCCCTCCAATGCTTTGTCTCCTCGGGTCACGGTCCGCCACTGAGGGCACTAGTCAAGCAAGCCTAGCTTCCAGGTTCAAATATTAATGGGGTGTTTCACAAAGATGTAATCATTACTTAGGTATAAGTCTCATGCGGAACTTTATGGCCCGAATTCCCAAAGGTGGTTTTGAAAACCCACGGTTGAGTCCATGGTTAATGCAGATTTCCTGTATTAATTACGCTTATTTTACAGCGTATATTAAAATTTGTCCAATGCAGATGCACGTTTTTGTCACAGTTCGTCAAATTGACGCCTGTTGCCGTGCTTATCCATGCGATTTTATTCATGAGTCCACTGTTTGAATAATGAGTCCACTATTCAAACAGTGGACTCATGAATGAAATAGCATATCTTACCATGGTAACAAGCATCAATTTGGCGCACTGTGACAAAAGCGCGCATCAGCATTGGAAATGTTGTATTCACGCTCCCGATACGCGCAAAATTAAGCATAATTTATACAATACAGGAAATCTGCATAGTGGATGCAGTTGTGGGCTTTCAAAACCACCTTTATGAATTTGGGCCATTGTGTTTTTTGCAAAATATTTCATTTATTCATGTAAATTCACTTATGCTCATTTTATACTTGGTTTGGAAAAAAACAAAACAACCAAGAGAATTACTGCTTTAACCCTAACAGATTTAAAGGTTTCCGCAAAGAGAAAATGCGAAGGCTTATTTTTTTCCTTATATATTTCTTTTTATTTAGAATTTCTTATGTATTTCTTTGTTTTTTAATCTTTTGTTTTTCATTGTATTTTCAATGGAAATTATTACAGACCATTTAACAACTAAATTAAACCCTATATTGATTAAGCAGACCAATTAGAATGAAAAATAATCACCCTTTTATGAATTTCATCTCCCATAGACTTTGTATAAAAATTAACCATTTGTCATTACATTGTCTTGTAAAAAGTCATGTGACATCGGGATGCTATTCTCGTATGTTGCGAATTTGGTCTCGAAAGTTGCGCGAGACTTGAAAGAAAAATTCATAAAATTTTGGAGCGCTATCCTTTTGTGTTTCGAAAGTATAGTGCAAAGTGTCGGGGGGGCATCATGCCCCCCATTCCTTTTAGTGTTTATACGTAATTTGATGAATGTGCATAAAAAAATGAATATTTTGTATATTAATGAATCATTTATTTGAATGTGTTTGAATATACATTTTTCAGTTACAATGTATCTTTTTATGTGATACTTATGTATGGAATGAGTTGAGAAATAAAAAAATCTTGATGAAGAAAAAAAAAATTTGTGTGGTATAAAACACATCCTTACATTATTGAAATAAAGCTTGGATGATGTCCCTTCTGTTTAGTCATCAATGAGATTATGCGATAGATATCGTTTGCGCATTGCCATTTAAATACGACTCTAAGTCGCACAGAATTTTTTGCGAAACTGTCAGGTCCGTTTGATTTTCTCTTATTGCGCTTTTATGAATGTTCAATCCTACTTACTGCGATATAGGGAATTATGATCAAAGACATTACCAGTTCCAAGAAACAACACATATCAAACATCATCGATCAAAGTTTGATTGTCTTATCTCATTTTACTGGACAAAGAGTTACTCACAATATTGCACTGCTTTGTTCTTGTTCCAGGGGGCTGTTTCATAAAGCTGTTCGTAAGATAAGAGCAACTTTAAGAACGACTGGTCACTGGTAAACCTTATGCACTTAACCATCGCCAATGAATATACCATTTTCCACAAGAAAGGATCACCAGCCATTCTTTAAGTCGCTCTTAACTTTGGAACAGCTTTATGAAACGGACCCCAGGTGCAGTATAGCCCTCTGTGTAGAGTATTTTAGCACTGCACCTTTTGCAGTGCTGAAAATCTAGTTTGCCATGATGCACTGTTGAACCTCATTAATGTACCACTGAAGTTACAGGTGTCTGTACTTAAATTAATAGTGATCCCTTGTGCGAGTGAAAAACTAACTCTTTTCAGCACATCTTTTTTCATAATTAGGAGCAGGACGGGATGAGGCTCAGCAGAACCGCAACTACATTATTGGATGCATGTCCCACGATGTCAACGAGATTATCCGCATCCTCCAGCTCACCTCTGCCGATGACGATGAACTGTCCCTGGATGATCTTGCAATCATGAAGAAATCCTTGTTGAATATCACCAACCAGATGACCATGGCTCAAACTTGGTTGGCCAATCCCAACGGTGAACCTGGTGGCTTAGGTGAGTGAATGCAATCATCTTGATGCTATCTTGACTGCCGGATACTGATTCATATCATGGCCTTGCTCAGACTGCATAGGGCAACCCTAATGCAGAGCCTTGTGGCTTACATGTAGGTTACGTGTATAGCAGCATTCATTCCTTGTTGAATATCACCAACCAGATGACCATGGTTCAAACTTGGTTGGCCAATCCCAAAGCTGAAGCTTGTGGTTTAGATGAGTTTATGCAATCATCTTGATGAAAATTTTGTGTGCTTTTCTTTGCTTACAAATGACATTCTGTAAGTTTTGTGGAGAAAACAATTATCGTAGTGTTTGGCTTCCATATAAACCCCTCAAAAAAAGTTTTGCAACTCAGTTTTGGGGAACGATATCTTATTGGTTAATACAGTATAAAGGATGAAACTGGTATCATTGGAAAGCTGAATTATTCTTCTTTACAATGACATGCCATTTGCTGTGATTATGTAATCATGGAATATGCAATCACCCTGAACATTGAGAAAAGTCAGAAGTGAAATGTTGCAAAATGCATTGATTTCTACCAAGAGCCTCCATTTCTATAGAATTTCCACCATGCAGGTGACAGTGAATGCACTCAGTCCATCCTCGAAACAATTGGAAATTCGCTATTGGAAACGATGCATTTTGCAATATTTCATTTCTAACATTGCTGCGTATTATCATGTCTGTGTATTTCATGATAACACAAGCATTACAAATGACACATGATTGTAAAGAGGAATAATCATGCTTTCTAAAGATATCACTTTTACACATGATGATGGCACATTAAGAAATTTATTAGCACCCAAACTTGCAGTTTGAGCTGCAGAACTCAAACATGACATGGCAACGAATTTTGCAACATTTCATTTTTTACATTGCTGCATAATTTTTATGTTTGTGTGTATTTCATGATAACACTAGCATTACAAATGACACATGATCGTAAAGAGGAATAATCATACTTTTCAATGCTACCACTTTTACATAGGATGATGGCACACTAAGAAATTTATTAGCACTTAAACTTGAGTTGCAGAACTTTTTTTGAGGGGTTTTAGTTTAGGTTGATTCGATCATTCATAACTTTCGTAAGGTGGGCTCAGGTATCATGTTCACTGGTTGGTGTTGATTAATACCTAAAGTGATTGTTAAATTCTCATGCAATTCAGGTGAGAAAGCAGTGCGAGATATCCTGAGGGATGCCAGGAGGGTAGCAGACCGCCTTGAGGGACCCCAAAGGGAACGTCTCCTTGCAGCAATAAATGAAATTGAGGCAATGATGAATGAACTTTGTGACTTGAGGGCCAAGGGACAAGTAAGTTCAGGGTCCCCTTTTATCAAGACTTGTTATAGTGACAAATGCACAATTTCTATAACAAATCTACCATCAGCCAGTAAGATTGAAATATTTCAGTAGCTTTTAACTGTATTACAATTTATGAAACTGTCCCCTGAGGTCTTATTGAAGTGTTGTCATTTGCCTAATCTTCAAAGGAAGGCACAGAATTGCTTGCTCATTTCGTAACATACTTTTTTTTACCAAGAGAAGGGATGAATGAATATTAAAGCACTTCTTTTAGTTAAGTAGACTAATCCTTTGTTTTAAGCATAAATTAGCCTAATTATTTCATGTGAAAAATCACACCCTAACTGTTACTTTCACACCAACCCACTCCCTCACCCTCTCTTCTACCCTCAATATCACTATCACACCCACTCTCTCAATCACCCCAGCCTCTATCCCACCCTCACTGTTACTTTCACACCAACCCACTCCCTCACCCACTCTTCTACCCTCAATATCACTATCACACCCACTCTCTCAATCACCCCAGCCTCTATCCCACCCTCACCGTTACTTTCACACCAACCCACTCCCTCACCCACTCTTCTGCCCTCAATATCACTACCACACCCACTCTCTCTCAATCACCCCAGCCTCTATTACACCCTCACTGTTACTTTCACACCAACCCACTCCCTCATCCACTCTTCTACCCTCAATATCACTATCACACTCATTCTCTCAATCACCTCAGCCTCTATCCCACCCTCACTGTTACTTTCACACCAACCCACTCCCTCACCCTCTCTTCTACCCTCAATATCACTATCACACCCACTCTCTCCCTCACCTCAGCCTCTATCCCACCCTCACTGTTACTTTCACACCAACCCACTCCCTCACCCACTCTTCTACCCTCAATATCACTATCACACCCACTCTCTCCCTCACCCCAGCCTCTATCCCACCCTCACTGTTACTTTCACACCAACCCACTCCCTCACCCACTCTTCTACCCTCAATATCACTATCACACCCACTCTCACCCTCACCCCAGCCTCTATCCCACCCTCACTGTTACTTTCACACCAACCCACTCCCTCTCTTTTACCCTCAATATCACTCTCACACCCACTCTCACCCTCACCCCAGCCTCTATCCCACCCTCACTGTTACTTTCACATCAACCCACTCCCTCACCCACTCTTCTACCCTCAATATCACTATCACACCCACTCTCTCCCTCACCCTAGCCTCTATCCCACCCTCACTGTTACTTTCACACCAACCCACTCCCTCACCCACTCTTCTACCCTCAATATCACTATCACACCCACTCTCTCAATCACCCCAGCCTCTATCCCACCCTCACTGTAACTTTCACACCAACCCACTCCCTCACCCACTCTTCTATCCTCAATATCACTATCACACCCACTCTCTCTCTCACCCTAGCCTCTATCCCACCCTCACTGTTACTTTCACACCAACCCACTCCCTCACCCACTCTTCTACCCTCAATGTCACTATCACACCCACTCTCTCCCTCACCCCAGCCTCTATCCCACCCTCACTGTTACTTTCACATCAACCCACTCCCTCACCCACTCTTCTACCCTCAATATCACTATCACACCCACTCTCTCAATCACCCCAGCCTCTATCCCACCCTCACTGTAACTTTCACACCAACCCACTCCCTCACCCACTCTTCTATCCTCAATATCACTATCACACCCACTCTCTCTCTCACCCTAGCCTCTATCCCACCCTCACTGTTACTTTCACACCAACCCACTCCCTCACCCACTCTTCTACCCTCAATGTCACTATCACACCCACTCTCTCCCTCACCCCAGCCTCTATCCCACCCTCACTGTTACTTTCACATCAACCCACTCCCTCACCCACTCTTCTACCCTCAATATCACTATCACACCCACTCTCTCCCTCACCCCAGCCTCTATCCCACCCTCACTGTAACTTTCACACCAACCCACTCCCTCACCCTCTCTTCTACCCTCAATATCACTCACACCCACTCTCTCTCTCACCCTAGCCTCTATCCCACCCTCACTGTTACTTTCACACCAACCCACTCCCTCACCCTCTCTTCTACCCTCAATATCACTATCACACCCACTCTCACCCTCACCCCAGCCTCTATCCCACCCTCACTGTTACTTTCACACCAACCCACTCCCTCACCCACTCTTCTATCCTCAATATCACTATCACACCCACTCTCTCTCTCACCCCAGCCTCTATCCCACCTTCACTGTAACTTTCACATCAACCCACTCCCTCACCCACTCTTCTACCCTCAATATCACTATCACACCCACTCTCTCCCTCACCCTAGCCTCTATCCCACCCTCACTGTTACTTTCACACCAACCCACTCCCTCACCCACTCTTCTACCCTCAATATCACTATCACACCCACTCTCTCCCTCACCCTAGCCTCTATCCCACCCTCACTGTTACTTTCACACCAACCCACTCCCTCACCCACTCTTCTATCCTCAATATCACTATCACACCCACTCTCTCTCTCACCCCAGCCTCTATCCCACCTTCACTGTAACTTTCACACCAACCCACTCCCTCACCCACTCTTCTATCCTCAATATCACTATCACACCCACTCTCTCTCTCACCCTAGCCTCTATCCCACCCTCACTGTTACTTTCACACCAACCCACTCCCTCACCCTCTCTTCTACCCTCAATATCACTCACACCCACTCTCTCCCTCACCCCAGCCTCTATCCCACCCTCACTGTAACTTTCACACCAACCCACTCCCTCACCCACTCTTCTATCCTCAATATCACTATCACACCCACTCTCTCTCTCACCCTAGCCTCTATCCCACCCTCACTGTTACTTTCACACCAACCCACTCCCTCACCCTCTCTTCTACCCTCAATATCACTATCACACCCACTCTCTCAATCACCCCAGCCTCTATCCGACCCTCACTGTTACTTTCACACCAACCCACTCCCTCACCCACTCTTCTACCCTCAATATCACTATCACACCCACTCTCTCAATCACCCCAGCCTCTATCCCACCCTCACTGTTACTTTCACACCCACCCACTCCCTCACCCACTCTTCTACCCTCAATATCACTATCACACCCACTCTCTCCCTCACCCCAGCCTCTATCCCACCCTCACTGTTACTTTCACACCAACCCACTCCCTCACCCACTCTTCTACCCTCAATATCACTCTCACACCCACTCTCACCCTCACCCCAGCCTCTATCCCACCCTCACTGTTACTTTCACACCAACCCACTCCCTCACCCACTCTTCTACCCTCAATATCACTATCACACCCACTCTCTCCCTCACCCCAGTCTCTATCCCACCCTCACTGTTACTTTCACACCAACCCACTCCCTCACCCACTCTTCTACCCTCAATATCGCTATCACACCCACTCTCACCCTCACCCTAGCCTCTATCCCACCCTCACTTACTTTCACACCCACCCACTCTCTCACACACCAACCCTCTCCCTTCCCCACCCTCTCTATCCCCTCTTCTACCCTTAGTGTCACTATCACACCTACCCTCCCTCACCCACCCTCCCCCACCGTCATATCACTGTCACTATCACACTTACCCTTTCCTTCAATCCTACCTACTCTCCTACTCTTGAGTGTCACTATCACCCCATCCTCTCCCTCACCACACCCTGTCTCTTACCCTAACCATCACACTCACTCTCTCTCTCAGCCCCCCACACACTCCTACTCTCAATCGCACCATCGCACTTACTCTCTCCCCCATCCACTCTCATTTCACTGTCACTATCGCAATCACCATCTCCCTCAGCCTCACCCACACTCTTATTTCAATAAATGTCACTATCACACCCACTCTCCCTTACCCACCCTCTCTCCTACTCTCAATGTCACTATCACACCCACTCTCCCTTACCCACCCTCTCTCCTACTCTCAATGTCACTATCACACCCACTCTCCCTTACCCACCCTCTCTCCTACTCTCAATGTCACTATCACACCCACTCTCCCTTACCCACCTTCTCTCCTACTCTCAATGTCACTATCACACCCACTCTCCCTTACCCACCTTCTCTCCTACTCTCAATGTCACTATCACACCACTCTCCCTTACCCAACCTCCTACTCTCAATGTCACTATCACCCTCTCCCTCACCCTCCTCCATTACGCCACCCTCTCCCTCCACCCTCACTGTTACTATCACACTCACCCACTCCCTCACCCACTCTTCTGCTCTCAATATCACTATCACACCCATCCACTCTTCTTTTCTCAATATCACTATCATGCTCACCCACTCCCTCACCCACTCTTCTTATCTCAATTTCACTATCACAACCACTCTCTCAATCACCCCCACTCTATCTTCCAACCTCACGCCACGCACTTTATTATGAAATACATTCTTTATGGGAAAAATACACTTTTTTAATCACAGAATACACTTCTTCATTCCCAGAAGTTGGCAGGTCTGCATCCCCTTCACCATGAACCTCACCATCGCTTTCACTCTCACTGTCATCTCATCCTCATTCGAACACTACCTATTCCCTTTACACTGGAGACTTCTTTACGTTGAGCACATGTTCATTAGTAGTTATGTGGTTTGCCTTGTTTCTGAAAGATTTTCTCATTGCTAAGAACATTTTGTGGCATAATACAAATGTAATGCAGGGGGCCCTTTTTATAAAGCAGTCCGTAAGTTAAGAACGACTTTAAGAACGAGTGATGATTCTTTCTTTCGCGCTAAACCATCACCAATTCAATATACCACTTACTGCAAGAAGGGATCACCAGTCATTGTTAAAGTAACTCTTAACTTCCGAACAGCTTTATGAAACACCCACCAGGTCATGTAGAGAGAAATGGAAACCTTAATTCATTGCAAAGTGGTGCTCAAGTCTAAACCAAGGGATTGTTTATCATGATTTCTTTTACAGGGTAATTCCCCTCGTGCTCTGCAGCTTTCGAAGCAGATCGGGGAGAGACTGGAGAACCTTCATCGGATGGTGGATGGTTCGGTCAAGGAAGCCATTAGGAGTGGGGTGACAAGGACTGCTTACACCCTTGCGGGTAAAGTGGAGCAGGCCCAGAAGTGGCTTAGGAACCCTGCCCAAGACGACAAAGGAGTGGGTGAGTTGGACCGATCCACTTCCTAGGAGGGGAGATCCACCTTGAGTTTATAAAGCTTTGTATATAATGAAAGTATCATGTAAAGTGGGATATGCAGATAAGTGTATGAAAGTTCTATGTCAGATGTATGCATCAAATTAGTCGATTAGTCACTTTTATCTCCTATCAACTGTTTGGCAGAGTCGCATGTACTACTCTATTATTTGCCCTTTTTATTTAGGACGCAAAGCCATTGCTGGTATCGTTGCCCAGGGAAGGAAGGTGGCTCAGAACCTGACAGGCCCGGAACGATCAGAACTCCTGAGGCTCTGTGATGAAGTCGAAGGCCTCTCTCAACAAATAACGGATCTTGTAAACCGGGGACAGGTGAGTTATTAAAAGGGTAATCCGACCTGAAAATAGTTATATCTAAATAAAAAGAGAAAAGAAATAGCGAAGTTATTGAATTCTAACGTGTAGCAATATGTCATGAATATTCATTATGTGGGCTGATGATATCCCATCCGCACTTTCCTTTTTCTTATGTTATTACATGAAATCATAATTATTTCATTTTTGTCTCACCTTAGAGTTTAGGCGTCACTTTTCCGATGGCGGTGGCGATGACAGTGGTGGCGTCAACACCTAATATTAAAGTTTAAGTTTTGGAAATGACAGCATAACTTAAAAAGTATATGGACCTAGTTCATGAAACTTAGCCATACAGTTAATCTGTTTTACTGAACTTGCCCGAGTTTCAAGTCACATGACCAAGGTCAAAGGTCTTTAAGGGTAAATGAACTTTGACCAAGATGGGGTATCTGCTGATTTACCATCATAACTTTGAAAGGTTATGGATCTGATTCATGAAACATGGACATGAGAGTAATCAGGTATCACTGAACATCCTGCCTGAGTTTCACGTCACATGACCAAGGTCAAAGGTCATATAGGGTCAATGAACTTTGGCCAAGTTGGGGTAGCTGCTGTATTCCCATCATAACTTTGAAAGTTTATGAATCTGATTCATGAAACCTGGACATCAAAAGTAATCAAGTATCACTGAACATCCTGCCTGAGTTTCATGTCACATGACCAAGGTCAAAGGTCGTTTAGGGTCAATGAACTTTGGCCAAGTTCGGGTAGCTGCTGAATTCCCATCATAATTTTGAAAGTTTATGAATCTGATTCATGAAACGTGGACATAAGAGTGATCAAGTATCACTGAACATCCTGTGTGAGTTTCAGGTCACATGGTTAAATGTCATGTAAGGTCAATGAACTTTGGCCAAGTTGGGGTATGAATTACTATCATAACTTTGAAAGTCTATTAGTCTAGTTCATAAAACCTGGATATATGAGTAATCAAGTATCACTGAATATCCTGTGCGAATTTCAGGTCACATGACCAACGGCCATTGAACTTTGGCCATGTTGGGGGTATCTGTTGAAATACCATCATAACTTTGAACGTTTATAGATCTGATTCATGAAACTTGGACATAAGAGTAATCGAGTTTCACTGAACATCCTGTGCAAGTTTCAGGTCACATTATCAAGGTCAAAGGTCATTTAAGTTCAACAAACTTTCAAAGTTTATAGATATAGTTTATAAAATGTGGATGTAGGGGTAATCAAGTATCACTGACAAGTCTTAGGTTGCATGATCAAGGTCAAATGTCATTTATTGTCATTGAACGTAGTATTGTATAATTATATGAATGGCGTTTTTTGTGAATAATTATTTCATAGCAGTTTTAAAAGTTAGCACTGCTGCTATATTGAATCGCGCAATGCAAGTGAGACTGCCAGAGGCACTCCACTTGTTCATATACTTGTGAATGATATGTCGCCGTCGTATTGAAATAAGTTGGAGCAAGAATATCTAATGTACTAAATCAGTTGTAGATTTTTGAAGAAAAGAAATTGAATAAACCTAATTTCATATAATAATTACAAAGAACAAGAGGGGATATGACATCATCAGTTTGCTCATGGAATATTCATAAAGACATGCCTGGAACTGTTTCACTGGAATAATGCAAATCTTTAGAATGCAATAACTTTGTTATTGTCTGATTTTGGTAAATTATTCAGCATTTTGTTTGTTAAGTTTTTCTTTATCTGCTCAAATGATATTATTTTCATTCTTGACTAGCCCTTTAACCACTTTTTGTCTCGCCCACCAAAGGTGAAGGCGAGGCGGATGGCGGATGGACTTTGGGGACCTGCATGTTATGCTGCAGTTGGAGGTCACATGATAAGGTTAAAGGTCAATGTTAAAGTTTACATGAAAGACTCTTATGACAACTAACTCTGCAACTGTAAGTCACTTTTCCAAAAAATGTGGAGGGTAGATGTACTGAGGTGACCTGCATCTTTTGCTGCAGTGGGAGGTCACATGGTAAAGTCAAAGGTCATTTTCAGGTCAATATTAAAGTTTACGTGCAAGGCTCTTATGACAAGTGTTATCAAGTTTCGATACAATTCTGTTGCGTGCCCTCGCAAATCACGATATTTCTGGTTATTTTCATAAGTGGGCGAGACATAAAATTGCTTTTGCCTTGTCATCAATATCAATCATCAATATGGCAAAATTTTGTACATGTAATTTTCTAAAGAAAACTGGTAGATTAATGATGAATATACATATCTGAATATCCACCCCCAAACCAACATAATGTTGCCTAATATTTTATAATGAGAATCTTATACATCTCAAACAACACATCCTAAGCTTTAAAGTGATATGAAACTTGTCAAAATTGATCAACAATAACTAACCGATTAACTTCATTAGATTTGAAAATAATTCAATGCGGGATTCATAAAATAAGGGGAAAACACAAGGCTTTAATTTCGAGGTTTACACCAGCATTAGATGAGTACATGATGCAGTTTCTTGTGTATTTCATTGTTACTACAGGGGAATTCCCCAGCATGTTTGGAAGCTGCAAGGAGACTTGCTGAGAAACTACCCGTTTTGCAAAAGGCCATAGAGAATGCATTAGTGAGGGAGGTGGCCGATGTTTTCATGGACACCACAACACCACTCAAGGAGTTAGAAAGAGCAGCTAAGGCTCCTATTAGTAAGAAAATATATTTTTTTCTCTTTTCCTATAGCATTGAAATGCTTGAACCAAATTTTTTTTATATTTATATTTTTTAAATATATTTTTAAAATATTTTTCTTAACCAGACTTAATGGCCCAAATACACAAAGTTGGTTTTGAAAACCCACGATTGAGTCCATGGTTTATGCAGATTTCCTGTATAAATTATGATTATTTAACCGTGTATATTAAAAAGTGTCCAATGCTGGTGCATGCTTTTGTCGCAGTGCACCAAATTGACGCCTGTTGCCATGGTTATCCACGCTATTTTATTCATGAGTCCACCGTTTGAATAATGAGTCCCCTCTTCGAACAGTGGACTCATGAATAAAATAGTGTATCTAACCATGGTAACAGGCGTCAATTTGGTGCACTGTGACAAAAACACGCATTAGCATTGGACATGTTTTATACAAGTGCCCAATATGTGCAATTTATACAGGAAATCTGCATGACCCATGGATTCAACCACGGGTTTGAAAACCACTTTTGTGAATTCGGGCCATTGAGTACAAATTTGCCCCCTCATTAAGTCCTCAGCTGTAGAAACCCTCCACCAGTACTTAAAGCCGTAGGATGGTATACTGACAATTTCTGAACCCTGTAGGCTGATCGTGGCACTCGCCAATTTTATAACAAAAGAATTTATCTTTCTCTTTAATATGGACTACTGATTTTCCACAATATAGCGATAGATATGTCTGGCAGGCAACAGACCTACAATGTACACCTCAAAGGCCACTTAAACCATGCCAACAAGATTTCATTATCTGTACTCTGATCATTATTTTCTGATCCCTTGTAGACTTGCCAGTGCCACCAATGTCTTAATAAAAAAATCATCTTTGTATTTATCTTTAATGAAATGAAACACTGATTTTATACCAATGTATAGATGTGCCCAGCAGGCAACAGACCTACACCTCAAAGGCCACTATCTTCTTGAACCATGTCAACAAGATTTCCTTATCTGTACTTTGATCAATATTTTCGAAACCATTGTAGTCTGTCCATGCCTCATATGATTTTCTAAATAAGAAATTGTCTTTATCTTTATTGCTCCACTGATTGTCCACCAGATATAGATGTGCCTGACAGGCAACAGACTTACACTTGAAAGGCCACAGTCTTCTTGAAACATGCAACAAGATTCCTCTTGTCTAATTTGATCATTATTTTCTGATCCCTTGAAGACTGATCGTGCCACATGTCAATTTCTTAATGAGAACTTGTATTAATTGACTTCTGATTTTCTACCACGTATCAATGTGCCCAACAGGTATCATTCTCACTATGTTCCTAAAACTAGTTTACCGGAAACCGGTTTAGTGGAAACTAGTTTAACGCGTAGTGAGAACGGTTGAAGCGGTCTTTGAAGAGATCTTCCAAACCAGTTTGGAAAACCACGTCGCGATGTAGTTATCAAGATCGCTTTGCCTCGTTTTAGCGTGAGGACACAACCATTCTTCGCACATTTTGAGCGCGCTTCTCCACACGACGGGTGTAGAATGCCTATGCTGCGGTTTTGAATTTCGCGGGAAAATGTGTCACCCCACTGAGAGCGTTTCCATAGCAACAGGATCGCTTTACGTGAAGTGATTTAGAAAACCACTTTCGTGTGGTCACGTGGAAACAAGAGCAAAGCGATCTTTCAAACTGGTTTCCTGAATCAGTTTCCAGTAAACTAGTTTTAGAAAGCGTAATAAGAACGGCCTCCTAGTCTCCTTGAATCATGCAATCAAGATTTTCTTATCTGTACTATGATCAATATTTCCTGAACCAGTCTGTCTGTGCCTCAAATAAATTGTTTTTATAAGAACTTACATTTATCTTGATTAATATAGAGCACTGATTTTCTACCATGTATAGATGTGCCTGACAGGCAACAAACCTACACCTCAAAGGCAACAATCTTCTTGAGGCATGCCAACAAGTTGTCGGACACTGCCAAGCTCGTGGCTGAGGCAGGGGCCAGCAACGACAGGCCGCTGGTTGTAGAACTCAACACCAAAGCACAGGAAGTGAAGGATCTTGCCCCGCAGGTGGTGGCCGCTGGGAAGGTTCTTCTGCTCAACCCGGATGAACCGGTAGGCTTTTAAGTCATTGGATCTGTATTATGTTGTCCAGTTTAATTCTGACCATTGTCTGATCCTCTGCTAGAATTATGGAAAGCCAAGAATTTCAACCTTTTGTTTACTGTTTATGCTTAATATTCTTACTCTACTCTTTCATCATGATTTAATGATGAAGAAAAATATTTTAGTTATTTCCAGACAGTTTTATATAGATAACTGTTTTTTTTGTTGAACACCCCTCGAACATCATTAGCGCCAAAGCAGAATTCTGTAGATTTTACATACGCATGGTACACATTGGAAACATTGAAAAGCTCAATAATTACTTACCATGATTACTTGGATGTAGCAAGTTTTTGGAGTATTTCATTTCTTGTCTATTTTGAACAATAAAATATGGATTTTTATTTTAATTTTGTTATTACTTATAGAATGCAGTTGCCCACTTTGATGAGTTGAAGAAGGAATATGTTGGAAAAGTCGAGGCTCTGACCGACTTGGTAGACCAGGCTGTTGATACTGTGGAATTCGTCAAAGCATCTGGTGAGAGAGAAAAAGGGAAATGAATGAGTAATTACCCGGTGCATGGCCGGCCATGCACCGGGTAATTACTTGTCCATGGTGAATTAACCAAATGCATGGCTAGTCATCCATCTGTTTTTACTTATGCGTGGATGTAAAAGGATTGATTTCTAGCCCCCCCATTCCTTCATTCTATAAAGCAAATGATACACAGGTTTGTTCGTGAATCGGTAGGAATAGTCTAACAGGTCCATAGTTACCTTATGCTTACTTGTGCATCATATGTATACTGATTGATTAAAGATAAATATTATTATCATAAACATCATTGGAAATAGAATAATGCTAGAAGTACTGTGTATTTTCTCTTCTCTTTGTCTTCTTTTTTCGTTTTAGTTCTTTGTTTTCATTCTTTCTCTTCATCACATTTCTTTCCTTTTATTTTTCTTATTTCTATTTTTTTAGCCGGATTTAACACTATTTTTTATAAGACAAGTGCACATTTACGTTCCAATGAAGCAAAAAGCATTTCCATTTATTTGAGTGCAGGATAAAAGGCGTTGCAACCGGGGATCGAAACCCGGACTTTCCACGTATAGTCAGGCGCCTTAGACCACCAGGCACCTGCACTGTTTTAACGCTATACCCTATCCTTAACCTAACTTTAAAGGAATGGTCTGGGCTGACAATATTTATATCTGAAAAAATATCGTAAAATTCATAGAGCAAAATGCTGAATATTTCATCAAAATTGGATAACAATTAACAAAGTTATTAAATTTTAAAGTTTATCAATATTTTGTGAAAACAGTTACATGCACATCGTCATGATTATTCATTGTGTGAGCTGATGATGTTACATACCCACTTTTCTTTTTCTTATGTTATTACATGAAATCATGATTATTTCATTTTTTCATGCATGAGTGTGCAAATGATGTGTCTCCATTATGATGAAATAAGTTGTGGCAATAATAACTAATGCACTTACCATAAATAACGGTGTATTAACTGCACCTTTTTCTCGGCGGGATAGTAGCAAAAGTCGGGGGTGCGGTTTATACACGGTGACGGGTCTGAGCCAGCCCGCCGTAACCCCTCCCGTACATGTACGATGTCTGCCAGGTCACAACACATCGAGTGGCCGGGCGTAGCCGCCCAGGCAATGTCGTTTTGAGGGGTATGAGCCGCGAGTAATGAGAATCGATTAATTAAATATTCACCCACCTTCATGACACTAATTTTGACTTTATTCTTGATTCAAAGTAGTTAAGTTCCCTGGCTAAGTTAAAAGAGACGCCAAGCATACTCGGTAATATTTTGTCACCGCTGAGCGAGAGTTGAGTGAGCTTAGAGATGAGATTGCGTTGTGATATGGTTATAGTGCGACTTAAGCTGGCGCTATTCAAAGTCCCGTTTCGCGCCAGCTTGTTTTTTCCTTCCTGTTTGCTTTTCATAAGATACCATGTAAGCCACGCACGAGAGAGACGGCACAAAGCCGTAAAAAACAACTGGAAAAAATGTCAATTTCTTTGTTTCTTGAACCTTCCTGTAATCCCGTATCCAAAATTCATGCTAAGACATCAAATTTCTGAAAGTGATTGTGAGATTTTGATGCAAGAAATGTGAATGTTTCTTCCTCCTACGCTGGGAAAGACACAGATCATGATTTGATAAAATGTACTGGCATGACTGGTACTGTATCGTAGTTTGCAATGTAATGGCAGTGCTGTGTGTGTGTACACTGTGACTGTGAGGTGAGTGAGTGTGTAAGTGGCCAATATTGTCGGGACTGTTCTTTCTTTCTAACATTTGTAGATGAATTGATCAAGAACAGCAGATTTCCGCATACCGGTAATCTCTTTGGATACTTTGAAATCTTAAACTTAGTTTTGTTTCTTCGTACCTCAAATAAGCATGTAAATATGAGAAGAATTTTTTTTTTTTAGTCCAAAGTTGGCGGTGCGGTTAATACACCGTTACTTACGGTAATCATCTGTCAATCCAATTGTTTAAGTTCTTGGTAGAAACAAATTTGACTAAACCTAATTTCACATAATAAAATACAAAAGAACAAGTGGGGATATGACATCATCAGCCCACCTAAAGAATATTCGTAAAGACATGCCTAGAACTTTTTCACTGGAATAATGCAAATATTCAAAATTCAATATCTTTATTTTTGTAATCAAATTTTGATAAAATTTTCAGCATTTTGCCTTGTGAATCTTACTTTTTTTTTATAGAGATATAGATATTTCCAGCCTGGACCATCCCTTTAAACCATATTGCAACCTTAAGCCTAACCCTATATCTTATGACAAAATAAAGCCCTGAGCAATTTTCGCTGGAGCAAATGTTGTGTCACCGTTCTGAATATTCCTACACCTTTTTCCAATCCCTCACAGAGGAAGCGATCAAAGCAGAGAGTGAAGATGTAGATAGGGCCATCAAGCAGAACAACGCCCCTGTCATCGCGGAGAAGGCATCCAACATCGCTAGGCGTGCCCAGCGGGTCGCCGTGGTCGCCTCCAAAGAGGCCGCCAATTCTGAGGACCCCAAGTTCGTCCATGATGTCAGCCAGGCAGCCAATCAGCTTTCAGCAGGTCAGAGGTCCTATGTCAAGGTTTAGAGTCCAAAGGGTTGGGCAGATTATAGTTTATTGAGCTGTTGTTGTTCTTCATATTGGTAACCTTAGTATTTTTAGCTGTCATTTCTGCATTTTAATTTTTTCTGTATCAGAAATAAATTGACTGAATAATACTGATGTGAAGAATCTCATAAGAAGCTGAAGGACGATTCCATACGTGTCATACGGGACATTTCGAAAACAATTTTCAGTCCCTTAGCTGAATGCTTGAGCGATAAATTGTCTTTTTTGTCAGGGATGAATTTATAATGGGAAGTCATGTGAAAAACTGATAACCAACAAACAAATTAAAGGTAAAAATGTTGTGTGTGTCATACGGCACTCAGACATATCCAGTACGACACGCAACATTTTCTCCTCTAATTCACCCATGGACACCATATTTTTGTTCGTTGTCATATTTTACATGACTACCCCATAGTGTAACTACAAAGCAAATTAAAAAATTCCTCATTTTTTTAGACAGCAGGTTGAAAAGTGTTGTGAAACTGGCTGATTTTTCTAGCATGGAATCACCCTGAAAATTAACCCCCTCAAAGTGGGCGGGAGCCCACGTGCTTACCGTGTATTTGGCCATAGACACGGGACTAGGGTAATTTATTGTTGAAATATGTATCAAACTGAATTGTGAAAACAGAAATTATGCACAGTTATATGGATGAAGGTGTAACGTGTGGCAGTATCGTGACATCGAGGCACAGACTGGAACCTAAAAAACAGACCCTGAAAAGTTCTGTCGCGATACCTCTCCTGATTCTTTCAAATTTCATAACAAAATGGCCGATTTAGACTGGGGTAGAAGAAGAGAACTTCTCGTTTTTTTGAGGTTCCAGTCTGTGCCTCGATGTCAGGATTCTGCCACACGTTAGACCTTCATCCATATAATCATGGTAAGTGCATAATTTCTGTTTTCACAATTCAGTTTGATAAATATTTTGACCATAAAGTACTCTAATCTCGTGTTTATAACCGAATACAATGTAAGCCTGGGCTCCCGCTGGCAAAGCGGGCGGAAGCTCCCTGGGTTACCTGAAAAAATGTGAAAGGGTTTGGAAACTTTTTTTGTTCTAAAGTTTCCTTTTTGTTGCCAATTAATAGATCATTAATTAACAAATTTCTTAATGAATGGCCAATGCCAAATGAATGCAATATGTTTAGCAATAAGAGCTTGGGACTCTTGTATATTGTTATTATTTTTATTATGGTTATTATTAATTAATCGTCATGATTATGCTTTAATCCAATATTAGATATACCAGCTTCTGTGATAGCAGCTAAGACAGTTTCCCAAAACCCCAATGACCGGAATGGACAAGACCATTGGTATTCAGCAAATAAACAGGTGATATATCATTATACTGACCATTATATAAACCTATATGTATCATATAGGCAATGTGCATATATTTGCCTTTATTACAGATGGGTGTTTCAAAAAGCTGTTGGTAAGATAAGAGCGACTTTAAGAACGACTGGGGATCCTTTCTTGGGTAAATGGTATATTAAATTGGCGATGGTTTAGCGCGTAAGAAGGGTTCACCAGTCGTTCTTAAAGTCGCTCTTAACTTGAGACAGCTTTATGAAACAGCCCACTGGTGCCCTCTCTTGTCATTTATATTGTCCCATTTACCTGGTGGGTGTTTCATCAAGCTGTTAGTAGGTTAAGATCGACTTTACGAACGGCTGGTGATCCTTTCTCAGGAGCTAAATCCACACCAATGAAAATATGGTGCGCATAATACTACAAGAAAGGATAACCAGTCTTTTGTTGGGTTGCTCTTAAATTACAAACAGGTTTATGACACACCCATCCGGAATAGTTGTTGTTTTTTGGGTAAATGAACTTTCTTTGTTGAACCATTTTATTCGGAATCAGTTAAATTTGGCCATAATTTTTGTGTGAACGGGAAGTGGATATTGCACACTTTCTCAAATCAATTACAGTACTATTAACAGGGGCCGGGGAAGGGGGGGGGGTGCTTGTAGCCCCACCACTTTTTTTTCCGTAAAAATGACCATGTGATTGTGATTTTTTGCATGGTCGTCCCCCCCCCTAACTGAAAACCGTTCCGCGGGCCCTGATTATGTCAATGAAAACGCACATTGTAGTTTAATGGTCTACATTCAACGCTCGGCGTAAAGATGTGCTTTGTGGTGTGGTTCACTCACTTTTGAGCGCAACTGTATACATGTCATTAAATGTGTAAATGGGACAATATTTATGGCAAGTACAGGCACAGATATATATTTTTTTAGGCTCCACCCATAATTTGAAAGCGTTTATGAGAGCGCTTTTTGATAATCGTCTTTTGATTTATTCTACAATAATGGCCAAAGAAAATGCTTCATATTTGTTAATTGCAGACATAATATTCTGTGATTTTGTATGCAGATGTCACATGGTTCATTATTTTGTTCTACTCTCATCTTTTTTTCTTACACCTGTATTGTTTTGTGAAAGAAAATTTTGTCATTAAAAAATTTAAGTGAATTTATTGTTCAATATGGGAGAAAATTGTAGAGTAGGTGAATCTATTATTTTTTATATGACTTCTATAATATATTTCCGGAAGAAACTCTACGTTCATACTGCGAAAAAGGAATCATATTTTGTTATGAATTATTTTGTATTATTTTTATTTATGGTTGTATTTTATTGAGAGAATATTTTATGTTGAATGTTTTTTTTTCTACTTCCTGATTGACAATATTCACCATTTGTTGTGGATAGTAAATTCTTACTGACATCTTCATTTCATAAGTAATTTATATGAATGTTATTTTATTTGTCATATATTAATTCTTTAGGATTTATTTGCAATAGATATGGAGAGTTGTTTTAAAATATATATTCATGATTTTTTTCATCAATATTCATGTATCAGTTTGGTCTATAGATCTGAATTTTCATTATATGATTTTTGTGAGTATAGTTTTAGCCTTACATCCATGAATGAATATTAATTTTCTTTTGTTCGCAATGAATATGTACGAGTTTCTTTTTCCCTTAGTTGAGGAAGTCTATTGCAGCTGTGCGAATCCCTCTCACCGTCGAAATTCCTCTGGAGCAGTCCCTCCCTCCGCCACCGCCTCTCCCCCCCATGGGAGCGATGGAACATTCTGCAGTGCCACAGGTTGTTGACCCCATTCACGCAGATCATATGCAAAGCGATATGCAAATGAGTCCCCATTTAACTTCCTCCCTCATTAATCATTCATGAAAAGTGTAGCCGGCTAACCAAAGAATCCAAACAAGCTTATTTTTTGTAGCATGAGTAAATGTGTTAAAACCGATTTTTGTCCAGTTGTGTGTATGTGTACTTGTTTCGTGTGATTCATATACATGTACATGTAGAATGTTCTTATTGTGAGTAAAAAACACATGATTTATGTAAAGAATATATTAATCATATGCCAATTGATGTAGATTTATCAATCTAATCTTCTTTCCCGCCATGCATTTAGCGTACTAATTTGCAGGTCACCATACTTTTCCTCCCTCAAAAGTTGCCAACCATTGCAGAAAATTTCACATGTTTTTTTATATTCATTTGAAAGCTGTTCATGACGTAATCCTCACAGCTTCAAAGAATTGAGAGTGCATTGAAAGAAATCAGCTTCAAGAATGCAGAATTTGTATGCACGGAATATACACATTATGGCCTGTATTCTGAAGTGTGTTTAGAATCTTGGGTCCATGGTCTATTAAACTCTGCGCCGAAATTACAGGTAGTAAGAAATGCTCGAATTTTGTTCACATTGTATGTTTCTCACTTTTTCTGTGCTTGCCAGAATTCCCAGAGAGATATGTGTGTTAATGATCGGAGATAAGTATAAGCTGTTAAGTCAAGCATGTACTGTTCAATATCTTTGTGACAGTTAGCTATCAATAGATAGACCACGAGTTCATGAAGACCAGAGTTTACATAAGACCCGAGTTCAGAATACGGACCATGATGTTCAATGTTATGATTGTCTTTTTCAATCTGGCATTAGGCATTTGTTAACAGTACACTTCTAAAGGTTGGCAGCTGTGTTCATCTAACATTTTAGATTACATGTATATATCTCTTGCCCACAGCATGGTTGATGGCCTGATGAATATTCATAAGCACAGTGGAGTGGAGCAACCAATCAGCTAACAGCATGTAAATGAGTATGTAGAACCCCACCCCCTGACAGTTTCATGATATTCAATTAGATTTCATATATTTTATACCTCCACATCAGGGGCCCATATCACAGAGCTCTTTGTCATTGATTTTCACCGACAGCTGTTACAAGCTGCTGAAATGCTTGAAGCTTACTGGCTGAGAGCAAAGTTGCGAGTGAAAATCATTAGCAAGTTGATTTGTGAAGCACTCATATCCTGATTGCACCCAATAACAAATTGAGTATTGTTTTTGGAAGGGGGGAGGGGTTGGGAATAAGAGCTATTTGTGATTAAAGAAGATAAACGTTGAAGACCTCCTGTTGAGAGAAATTTAAAAAAGGGGAATTTTGCATTGAATGCTCAGCTCTAAAACGTGTGTATGTGAGTGGGATTGCCTTGTTTGCCATAGTAGGGGTTAATGGGTCTTTACATTGAAGAGCCTTCATGGAGTGGTTCAGGCACTACTCGCCTTGTAATCAGAAGGTCGTTGATCCACCCTTTGCCACTCTCCACCCAAGTGCTAAATGGGTACCCGGTAGGATGTGAAAGTCATTGTTGCATGCTCGGGCGCCTCAAGGGATAGAGCCTCGGCAATCTGGCGCTGCACAGCGGCTGCCGGGTCCACAATCAATTGGGCAAAGCAAATTTTCAGAGTATTTCACTTCATGTGTATTTCGAACATAAAAATATGGATTTTCATCATTTTCATCAATGGCGACTGGCTGGGATACTCTCTAGGGAGAGGAGGATATGCATACATTGTATGTCTGAATGAGTCTGATGACCAGGGTAACAATGAATTCTAAGCGCTTAAATACTTACAGTGCATGTCTTAAGCGCATAATAAATTACAAGATAATTGAATCTTTTTGGGAAGGCCAGTGGATTTTGTCCATATTATAGTACAATCAAGGAAAAAAATGAAGGGCACACCAAATTTTTCAAAGCCCCATGAAAGGGACATTGAGGCTAATGAATAACGCATCCAAGGCAATGGCCTTCCATATCCTTGCATGAAATTTGAACCATGGGGTATGCATCCTTGACTACCGACGGTCAGACTGTACTCTCCAACCTCAAATCTTAATAAAATTCCTGATTTAAAATGATAATAGAATGGAATGAAGGGTTCGGGGAATGCATGTGATGTTTGACCTGGGATTGAAAAGTGATTATCATAAGTGTGTGAAATGGTTAGTGGCTGATACATGTTCAAGCTTACTCTATGTTGTATGTGTGTGTGTGTGTTTGTGTGTGTAATAAGTGAGAATGTTTATATGTAAGACCTATTGTGTGTATATTTTTATGAAGATTATGTCTTATTGATTGCATTTGTGTGTGTAAACTGTGTATACTAAGTTCATGTAAGAAATGAGAATGTTTGTGTGTTGCTTTTTGTGAGGAATCAATTGTATATTATTTTTTATTTTATTTGGATCAGTTCCAATGCCAATCGCTGACAAGATTGAAATGAAATCAATCAAAATTGCATGAAAATTGGGCAGTCCTTTAAATTTTGGGACTAATTACTTACCATGGATGTACATGTATTATCCCTCTATTAAAAGTAATCCTAGTTTATATGAAACTGCAAGAATAAGAGGAGAAATGTTTTTTTTTTAATTTATAAGGAAGTGTGCCTTGTGGAGTTACATGATTTGTATTTTAAGTGTATAAATACCAATGCCAATTGCTAGCAAGATTTAAATAAAATCAATGATTTTTGCATGAGAAACTGGTCTTTTCTTTTATCTTCATAGGGAGTAATTATCTTCTGCCTGACAAGTTTTATTTGAAACAAGAAAAACAAAAACAAAAAGAAACACACTTGTATATTGCATGAAGTTACGCTGAACTTTCCATTTTTTTAGTGTGAAAATAATAACCCAGGTTATGAAAGTACTGTTCCACAAATTATTACAACATAAAATGATTGCAAATTATTATTCATCATTTATAACTCTTGAAATATAAGCAGTATTACATGGTATATAGTACACAAAAGCCTCCCTCCAGGTAATAATTCAAACAGATGCACAGTTTATCTGGCACACCATTATGATGTCCATAAGACCATGCGTAATTTGTAATTGTATTGTACATGTTTTGCACCTATCTGCATGAAAATACATGTTGGTTTATTGTATAAGTTTTCTTTCTGTGTTACAAATATATCTTTTTTTTAATTTCATTAAAATAATTCGATGAATTCATATTCCGCAGTCAAATAGATAATCACTTTAAGTTCCATTTAGTAGTAGGATTTAGATTTTATATCTGTACCTATTCAGACATTCTTTATTCTTTTCCTACGTAAAAACCTAGAATGGGTGTGGAATAGGGGATAATGTAATTCCATAATCAAAAAGTCTATATGTATTTATTTTTGAAAATGGATACATAATTTTATTAATTACCAGAATAATTCAATTCAACGCATTTCAATTCATTCATTGCACTTCATAAAAGACAATTTACAAATAAATACTTTCAGTAGTAATGAATTCGTTATTTTTAGGCAGCATGATTTATATTCATTTAATTTCTATAACTAGAAGAATTGTATTTTAATCTATTCCTGAAAATACATCTAAATCTTATCCATTCCTTAGAACCACAAGTTCAAAATTAAATTGGAATTCTTAAGTAATTAAACGTAGTGAATGTTTGTAGGTGTACTTTGAACCTATAATAGATACAATAAAGGGATTCCCTATGCTGATGTGTGAATGTGTATTTTGTGGAAATACACATTTTAAGTTTTAGTTTTAGGCATGCATATTCATGATCTATTGATTGGGCGGTTTCTATCCATAGAGAGGGCCGTCCTTTGATCCAATCCAAGCATCGTCCGGCTACGCAACAGAGAGTGCACCAGTCGTGCCTCCTCCACCTCCAAGCTCCGCCTACGCCAGCCAAGCCACGCCCTCTTACCAGGTTCATTATTATCTATTGAATATTCATTAATATATTGAATATTCATGTTATAACATAATTCCATTCATGTCACAAGGTACACATTTGGTTAGGCCTAAAAAATGTAATATATTTTTTATCTGCCACATATAAGTGTCTGTAACGAATAGGAAGACTCAACATTTTATTTGGGGAAAAAAGCATGCTTCACCAATAATGATCAAGAATTTGTTAATAAATGATAGTTTGTCTTATCTGTAAAAGCATGTTCTATTTTTTTCTCTTCACTTTTTCCCTATTCTGTAAACTACACTAATTGCAAGCATGAAATTTACATTCTATTAAAAGAATAAAAATGGTATTGGACATTGAAAGATATGCAAGCTGATTTATGACTTAAACAAATCTTAGATATAGGTGTACAAGATGATATTGGTGGGCTTACTATTAAACCATGAATTATCATACACTTTCTTTGGAAAAAAGTTGTGGGGGATATAATGACAAATAAATGCATGGGCCCATATTCTGAAGTCGGGTTTAACTTAAACTTAAACTCAAGTTTAAAGTTGTGGTTTAAGTATGGAAAGCCAATTGTTACATAAATCACTAATGGTAAAGATATCATCATAATCAGCTCATTAGGCTCTCAAATCATTCATAATTGTCTAGGAAATATAAATAGATGATTGTCTTCGCCATCGATGAATCAGGAAAGAACACAGTGAAAAATTAAAAACATACAACTTAATGAAAATTTTGACACTTTTGGCTTCCCATAATTTTAGCACAGAGTTAGACCATGGTCTAAGTTAAACCTGACTTCAGAATACGGGCCATGGAGTTTGCATCATTCTAGAGTTTGTACAATCCTTTCTAATTCATAGTATGAATAAAGGAGAACAAAAGAATTTGAAAGTAATTTTTATATTTTCATTCCTCCCTAATTCATGACCCAATGAAAAGGAATAATGCATTTGACAGTGTTAACAGTAGTTGGTTTTTGACCTGGTTTCCTACGATCCTTTCCCCTTACAGCCTCCATACCCTGACTCCAACCAACCATATATGTCATCCATGAATGATCATACCTATCACCATGACAACCCTCCAACTTATCATCCCCAGCCTTCCTCCCATCCTTCAACTTCCTTTTATGATGAGGTTAACCTCCTTGTTCAAATTATACTGATTAATTCAATATTTAGCTGCACAGTCCTTTGCAAAATGCTTTTTCCTGTCTTTTCTTCTTTTTTTTGGGGGGGGGGGGCAAATCCACCTTTTCAATAATTTCCCCCTTTTTTTTGGGGGGGGGGGGGTTGTTTCTCTGTATACTACTTCGCCTGTACTTCTGTTTTTATTTTCAATATTAGTCATATCATTTCTGTATCATCCCCACCCCCCCAAAAAGGATTATAAGTTTCAAGCCATTAAACATCTTCATTTCATTTTTGATGCAAAATGACACCCCTTCTTCTATTTAATTATATTTCTTAGTAGATAGATTTCACAGAAAAAAAAATTCTTAGACCTCAATTTTATTTGAGTTGGGTTCCTTTCATGCTTTCATTTTGTTCTGCTTACCTTGCATATGGCATGCGATTCCATGAATAATCAATATGCTTATTTCTCTTTCAAGTAATCAAGTCTGCAATGTAAAACAGCCTCTGTGCTGATTGCTTTTATTCCATATAAGAATATATTTGAATGATTAAATGAATAAATAAGTAAAAAAATCCTCCCTACATATTATGTAATTGAAGAGAGAGAGAGTTTCTGGACGGTTTGACAAATAAGGGAAGTGACATACATGTAAGTACGAATACACATTAAATGGAATTACCTGATAGTTTGTACAGTATAGTGCAGTTCTGTAATTTGTATAATTTTATCTATATCCATCCTTATTTACAGGATTCCCTACCAAATGCTTCTCATCAATCCTCTCACCCTTTGAACCCTGTGACCTCTGACCTTCGACCCCAAGGCCATCCTCTTCATATGACCTCTCCCTTTGACCCAACACTAACTTCCGACCCTAACACAAGTGGTCCTTCCTCTAACCAACCAAACTTTGTCTCGAGCTCCTCAATACGCTTGAACCCTCAGCCTCTGCACGACCCTGCTGTGACCTCTTCTCCCCTCTATGACCTCAGCATGACCTCTGTTGACCTGGAGGTCAGTATATTAAAATGACATCTAAGTGATTTTCATTTGGTTGATGAGTTGCCAACTACATTTTAACTAAAATACCCAAGGGACTCATAAAACAAAAAGAGAACAAACAGACATGATAATCAAATCATATAATTTGTCTTAAGTTCAGATGAAACAATATATTCCCAGCTACAATTAAAGAGTCTGAAATCTTGAAATTTAAGGAAATTTTAACTTAAGTGCTTCTTTATTTTGTCTGGGAACTTCGTTGAGGCATTGCCCAACTGTTCAGTAGACCCATATGTGGCATGAGGATTTGATTTAGTATTAGGTTTATATTCTGTTACAGCCAAACAATGGTTCTACAATGATAGTGTTAGTATAATAGTAGGAAATTATAATTTGTTAACAAATTTCGGCATTATTTCGGCAGTATGCTCGATCTGAAAAAATCAGAAAAAATTGGAACCGATGGGATTCGAAGCTGCCATCTACTGCTTTCCAGGCAGCGACTTAACCTAAAGCCCCTTTTACACCTTCACGGAAGCAACACGGATCATCCCGGATTGTCAATCCGGGGTCATCCGTGTACAGTCCGGGACTACCGTGTACACTCCGGCTACTCATCCGGCGCCATCCTTGATGTACCGGCATGTCCGGGAGAAAAATTGAACATGTTCAATTTTTCATCCCGGAGTACACGGACTGGTAATCATCCGTGTTCATCCTTGTAGCCTCCTTGTACATCCGTGTAGCTACCGAATGCATCCGGGAGGCTCCTTGTAAGAACCGGGTGATCCTTGTTGATACCGGCTTTATCTGGGGTCAAATGTTTGTATTGTTTGCGTACATGAACAATAGTCCGTATTCATAACCAAGCACGAGCATGCTCCAGATGCTGCAAAAAGGGACGAAACTTCATTCTAGCCAGTACAGAATGTGAGCAACCGTGAAGGTCCGTGTAAAGACCCAGTAACATCCGTGATCATCCGGGTATTCCGTGTTGGGAGCATATCAAAACAGGATCCCTATTGCTACCTTGCCTATCCTTGTAGACTCCGTACTTTTCCGTACATATCCGTGTTAATAACCAGTTAACTCCGTACTCCGGGAATGCTAGGAAAATACAAATTTGGCACCCCGGATCATCACGGACTGAGATCCGTGATGATCCGTGTTGCATCCGTGAAGGTATAAAAGGGGCTTTAAACTTAAGCTTCTTAATATACTATCTATTATACCTATTTTATTGTAAAAATTATTCAGTCTTCAACAGATTAATTACTTGCAGCAACCTTTTTTGTCACATGCCCTTAATACTGATAATCTGAGATTGAAGTGCTGATAACGATTGTCTTGATTTCCTTAACAGAATGGTGAGCAGTCCGTGCCGCCCCCTCCCCCGCCCCCACCCCCAAAGGCAACCTCGGAACCTGCAGACTACCAGGTCTCTGTCGATTAACTCTTTGAATGCTTTAACTGATTGGTTTTGATTCTGAGATGAAGTGTGATTTGAAATTACGATATGAATCCCAATCTATGACTACAAGCGTATATTCAAATGAATTAATTTAGGAATGACTCTGATCTACATGTATCTCTTGGTCAAAATGAGTGAAACATGGGATATTGTTGCTTATTATAAGCCCTTCATGTGTGAAAATTGAATCCTGGAATTTTATCAAAAAGGGTCTAAAATGTATGAGAAACTGACTAAAATCCTCATTCAACATTCATAAACAACATTCCATTTTCTTAATTTATGTGAAATGTAATTTTTTGGACTTTGGTTTTTGTTAAATTCCTAGTATACAGGAAATAAAGTAGAATAGTGGAATATGGGTTTGATGATAATACGAAAAGCGGTTATTTAAGTTAACTTTGTTTCATGAGAAGTAATTACATTCTTTTAGATTAGATCTTATTCATATTCTCTCAATATATTTTAGTTAAAATTCATTCTAGGGAAAAGTCTTTCATGTGTACAGAAATGAAGGAAGCACAATATTTTGTTCAATTCTGTTTATGTTCTCATGACCACATGTATCATATTGTTTCTTCCTTTCTGAGCATGGGTCAATATGTGAGGGTCTATGTGATCGTACTTGGGTGTGGAGGTGTTTGTCTATCTGTATGATTTTGGAGGTGTTTGTCTATCTGTATGATTTTGTTTCATTTTTTTGAGATGGGTTTGAGTCTTTCAGTCATGGAGAAATATCAGGTTTAAGATAAATGAAGTATTCACAGCAAATAGAGAAAACTCTGTACGAGATAAACATCAAAAGATAGAATATAGCATGTTGTAAGATAAGAGCTCATAGTAAATATAAATGGAGAGGAGAGAGAGAGAGAGAGAAGGCGTGGAGGGGGAGGTGAGGGGGGGAATGGAGGGGGATGGGAGGGAGGGGGGAGAATGAGAGATGAGTCAAGATAAAACGCATTTTGAGATTGTAAGGAATGGAACACTGCAATACTTGAAAGATAAATGATTTGCATCGATTTAGAATTATTTGATTTTGAATGATTTGATTCACAAGCATGCTGACACAGGGGTGGATACTGACTAATAACACCTTTCTACATTTACTCACAAATTCTTTCCTAACAGCCTTTAGGGACATCTCGCAATTTTCCTCACGGCCACGGCTCTTCACCGAAGAGGGCGCCCTCTGCTCACGATCCAGCAAGTCAACATAAGGCTCCTTCATTCACTATTCCACAAGAGGTTTTCATATTGTTTTCTTCTCTTCATCATAATCTAAAAATATTCCATTAATTTTCCCTCTTTGTATATTCATGTTGCACTTAAATGTTTTTTTTTATATTTGATTTATGATTTTGTAAAAATTTAATTTTACCCCCTTTATTGCACACTAACAAAAAAAACTATGATTTGCAGATGAGCAGATGTGCACCAATGGCAGAGCTCCATCCATAAGCACCCATGTTGAGTGTCATTAACAATGAAAGCAGGCTGCTGATTGGCTACTCGCGATCAGAACAAGCGTCTGTGTTGAAAAGTCATTGCACTCTACCAATTAAAAAGAGAATGATTCGTGAATGCAAGCCCATTTGTGATTGGCTGATTTTGTTGTAACATACATGTATCGGGGTCTGTGAGTGGTCAGAAATGTCTGTTGTGTATGGTGGGTTGTGTTGTTTGTTCTGTACAGAGTCGTATATGAATATGTGTGTGTATTTTTGTATTAGTGTAAACTATGATATCAAACACACAGATGCCAAACCGTGAAAACCCCATGTGACTACGCTATTACTCTTGTCCTATTTTACAGGTTATTTTCCTTTGATAATGTTTTTAAATATACATACACTTTTAAATTTGTCTTATTTTAAAATTCTTTTTGAAAACACAGTGGAGAATGAGTAAGGAAAAAGAATGAAAGTATATCACATTGGGTGCATAGGACATGTATAAGTCCCTTTCCTCCACTCCCCACAATACCCATGACACAGCATAATAGCTTTAGATTTAGAATTCTTATGCCTCAGATTATTCATAATTTAAAACCATGGCCACCTTTACCTCATACTGTGTAATGCACCCATTATGTAGTACATGAATTTGCTTTATTGACCGCACACAGTCACCACTTGAATTTCCACTCCTTATATATAAAGCTAATTTACTGTTTGACTTACTATTTACATATGTGTTAGAAACAACCCACGATTCTAAATCCCTTATACTTATTAAACCATATGTGGCTTGAACACACCAATGTACATATACATTTTAGTATCACACACTATTTTAGCCCTATAAAGACACCCAATCTTATGCATGCCCATAGACTTATTAGACTTCACACTTCAAACTACTTATGCCCTGTTAGAGTGAGTATACATGCTCAATAACGACATATGATATAGGTAAACCATATATGGTATAAGAATGCACATAAGAATGCACCACATTACCTGTGTAGCTATTGGTACATGTATGTCAATATAACACTGATGTGACAGGCTTATAGGCCATTGAATCTGTAGTATGTTTGATATTGTAGAAATGAAGTTGGTTATGATATGTATCTTGCAAGCTGTTTCATAGGCTGTTCTTAAGTTACAACAACTTTACCCACAGCAAATAATTTTTCTTGCATGCCTATCATTTTTATTCCAACTGGATTAATTTCAAATAGAATCCTTATGGAATAAAGTTCTTGCATTAACAAACATCCACTCACAAAATAATTTGACCAGATTTGATATAGAAAATTCACTCCCAATTTTACAAAAAATGGGCTAGCTTATTTAGCACTTGATAGGTCATCAGTTGTGCATAAAGCTATGAATAAAATTGTGAATAAAGTTGTGCATAAAGTTGTTCTTAACTCCTGGGGGGTGTTTCACAAAGATTTAAGTATGACTTAGAGTCGCACTTAAATGCCGAGTTGTGTACGGTATGAAAGGCTTGACCGCATTGGTCAGATCGTGCCATGAGGACGCGCACTACTGCGTATCTATCAATAAGATCGCGCATTGCATATCATGTACGCGTCGGCATATAAGTGCGACTTAAGTCATACTTAAATCTTTGTGAAACACCCCCCTGGTCAGCTTTGTGAAAGGCCACCCTGGAGCCTGTTCTTGCTACAAAACTTGTTTTCCAGAGCTAAAACATGAAAAGCACCTTGTCGAATATGCCAGAGCATATTGTCCTTCAAGGCCAGGAAAAATTGAACAGTTTTGCTGACAGCCAGGCAAAAGGCAGTGTATGTTTACATGTTTGATAGAGCTCTGGCATGTACATGTAAATGTGTAGTTATCTGTACATAGTTGGTGAACAAGTGCAGGACTGTTGCAATGCAAATGAATTTGGAACTCAATTGTTAATGTGTACATGTATGCACATGTAGCGATGGTTCTGTATAAAATGTCTAATGGATTTTTACATAGTCTCAAATCTTTCAACAAATCAACCAGTTGAAAGCGTTTTCCATAAAAAGGTTTTATTGTGCCAAATTTGTAGGATATATTGAATTAGGTATAGTGTTGACCACAATTGTGACTCACCACCCCAAAACCAACTATAACTTTGCCAAAATTAATTTTGAGATTTATAATTATATTGAGTGTGAAATAGCCCATCCTAAGTTTTCGGTGATGTACATATATATTTTTCTCAGTATTGATCAACAATAATCTACACAACGACTGAATGTAGAAGCAATTCAATGAGAGATTTCAAGAATTACACAAAAAAAGGTTTTGAAGTCTGGGGTACCTCAAGCATTGCAGGTGAAAAAAATCCCCATCAGCAGAGATCTTGGTCACTACCTCAAATTAAGAGTTTGCTTTCTTCATGGTTGATTTTTTGGAAGTTTCTTTATTGTGATTTGTATTCATATCAAGGCATCCGCAAACTGCATGGCTTCTTTTTAGCTTATCAAGAACCTCCCGCCCCATTATAGTACTCCCAAAGAGGATGTGTATACTATTACTGATTATTTGTCTGATATAGAGTTATATATATGGTTATTAGTATTTTATGTCTTCATGTACATCACATGTAGGTATATTAACATATTGCTATTTCATATTGGTGAAAGAATTTGTAGAAAGCCAAGATATTTAACAATTTTTTTCAACAGAATCAGGCAATCCATTTTTAAAAATAAATTCTGAATATTTTTCTGGAATATCGTGCAAGACCTGGAATTTTTTTTTACTTAGAATGCATCATAGACATGCTTCACCATGCCTTATTTTTTGTTGTATGTAAAAAAAAAGTAGTTTTAGTTGTAAACATTGTAATAGAAGTGTATGTATAGACATGTAAAAACCATAAAGAGATTGAATATATGTATGCTCACTGCGCTAAATTTAGGTTTGATTTATTTTCACATATTATAGCAGTAGTCATCAGCCATTGCAAGTAGATGGCTAATTGTCTCAATATCTGATTGGTTAATAAGCTGATGACATCACGTTTAACCAGCCAATCACGTTTGCTTGCACACACTGCTCCCATATAGATACAAGACGACTTGGACGCCGTGCTGAAAACGTTCCCAAATTACCCTAGCACGCCATCGGTAGAGACTCCTACTTATGCCCCGCCCCCTGTGAGATCGGCTCCGCCCATCACGTCTCCCAAGCCAAGACAGGTTGACCAATCACTGCATCCTGTGTCCTGTTGAATTATTCATGAGTGCTGTCCACAATTAGTATACTCATTTTCTGCATTTGCATCGTGCCACTGTGTTAACATGTCTGTTTTTACCTATTCTCTTTTCATGTTATGAATATTCAGGGTGTTTTGAATATTCATCTTATTCATTTTACACATCCCCTCCCTTCTTTTTGCATGAAATATGCCATAAGGGTAAATGTAAGGATGACAACAAGTTCAATACTATTCAATCAGTGAATATATTTTGTGCAACATGATCCAGGCGCCTGTTCCAAACACCAAGCTGGGCAAAAAATCGTATAGTTAATTCCAAAATTGGCGGAAAATGGTCCTAAAAAGTTAACTCATAAAATAAAATGCTTTTTGAGGGGGATAAAACAAATTTAATCCACAAATTGTCCCTTCCCTTATTTTTTAAATCAGTCCTTTCCCCTTCTTTGTGTTCAATTAGAATCAATTCATTCAAGGAAGATGAAATTCGAAGATTCATTTATGTCTTCGGTAATTTCTTCAAGGCCACATGGGAGATTTGTGTGTTTTTCCAGTGTGTGTGTGTGTGTGTTGGATAGCATGTGGTTTTTCAAGTGTTTTTCATTTTTTGTGAATTATGTGTTCTTAGCTTTGTTGTTTTCAGAATCATCACATATATTCACAGAAAAAAAGAAACAATTCTGATAAAATTCTGACAAAGGAAATGCCTTGAACAGTGATGAATTATTTTGAAAAGGCAATTTAAAATTTTATCTTAGAATCACTTCAAACTGGAATGGAAGGATCATGAAATTGTCAACTCCATCATTTCTTGAGAATGTTTTCTCATGTAACGTCCAAACAAAAATTGAAGAATGTTGTTTTCAAGCATTGTTTTACATTCACAGGGGACATAATGTCCTGCTTCAAAATCATGAAAATTGACTATCCAAATTAGCAACTTGGTGCAGTCCTTATCAATATTATATACCTTCTTGTCAATGTTCACAAAATAATCATCTGTTTGAACCATTGATATAATTCTCATCTAAGATATTGACATCTATTGAGTATCTGACTCTTTACTTTTGTTCTCATTACCTGAATGTCATCAAATATACCATTGTACTGTTCTCTCTATTAATTTTGTGAAGTATTATATAAGATATTGTATTTGAATAGATCTAATCTCTATCATCCTTTACCAATTGCCATATGTCAGAAAGCGATATATTTGACTAACTTCACCACCTGTTTCGTCTCTGCTTCAAAATGTGAGTTTATTGTCGAATCTGTGATCGTGACAATGAAGTGGATTGTATCAACTTCAAGGCAACTCATGATATTTTCTTCATTTAGGTTCTACAGTTAAACAAACATCATGTATGAGCTACCATAACCATTTAGATATTTGTATTTTCATGGAAATGCATCAAAATGCATTGTTGCAGTACATCGGATGTACATAAACTAACACCCTACTTTTGTCTATACAGCTATGATATATGCATGTAATAGTTTTATATAATATGTTTCTCTGACTAACTCGTATTATAATTGTTTGTTTTTATGAAGTGTGTTCAGACTAATCATGTTTACATTTGAATCCAGCGCTAAGTGTTGGCATCGCGTATGAACATGGCTTTCATCATTTGTTGTGTTTCTGTTTTAAATAGCTAATGTGAATATTGCAGACCAGCCTTATTATTACACTTGTTTTTTGTTCCATTTAAGCTTTTCTTTGTACTTTAGCTTATGCAAGAAAATCACAATATCTGATGCTAACTTCAGAAACATTTTGTTTTTAATGGACAACATAAATACAATGCTACCTACACAGATACTTTGATTGAAATTCCACAGTTCCTTTCACATTTAACACTCTGCCTATACCAATATGAAATCATATCTATATCACATGTGTTTTGACAATGTTTTGTAACGTAAAGAAGAATATACAGATAGATGAACCTTGCACTGTTATCCCATTCAGAAGCTCTTTTATCTGATGATGCAAGGGTTACAGTTTAGTTTAAATTTACGTTTTCATAATTGTAAATTTTGGTCAAAGCAAAGGCTCTGCTCAGTTACAGTTTAGTTTAAATTTACGTTTTCATAATTTTTAATTTTGGTCAAAGCAAAGGCCCTGCTCAAAAGATGCACATCTGCACTTGCTGAAAAAAGGCCCATGCAAAGTCATTTCAGTCTGAATTTTTGTTTGGAAAGAAATCTTTGTCAAAGATAATATAATTTCTAATGTGAAGGATTATACTTGCATGTATACAGGGTCCTTGGTGATATACAGGTTGTAAATTCATGCCATTGTCCATTTCAGTGCAGTGTTTATTTTTTTGGTTATTTTTTAAAATTTCATTTGAATTTAAAGCAAGGTATTTTAAGTGATTATTTTACAACATCAGATATAGTTTTAGAAATAATACTACAGGGGGTGAAGACACAGGATGGATTCAAATTTAGATTCATTTGGTGTATAGTTTGATATTTCTGAGGATTTAACTTGTTCACCAAAGTACTTCATTAGCTCCTTATTCATTCAATGTAGTTCAGCATGTCAAAAGTGTTTTTAGTTTCTGTTGGCACTTGTCCTATACGAGTTGAAATTGAGACAAGTGGTATAAAAAAAAAAAAATTCCATGGAATTTTGGCATATAAATGATGTATCGTGATCCTATAAGTTTTTATACCAGTCTTCCCATGTGGAATCAGGCATAGGGTCTGCGATAGCTTGTATTGCTGTTGCAAATTCCCATTGAATCATATATACTAGGCACTCCCTAACTAAACATCGGGCTTATGTGTAAAGAGGGATTTGAATAAAATGCTATATTTGAATAAAATCCTAGAATATTCAAAGGTGAAATCATAGCATTTCAAGTATTTGAAAAAAAGGTTCCCATTGCTTGCGAGTAGGTGAGATCAGATGTAGACATTAATATGTGTATTTTTCTAAAATTCAAATCCTTAGTGAAATTCAACATTTTTGCTTTGAATTTTTTAAAAAGTCCCTTTGAGTGGTCTTGCACTAGTTTCGTTCAGACATTAGGCTCAATTAAAACTACTTATTACTAAACTACTCCATTGGATTATAGTCTTTCTAAAGGAGCAATTAGATATAGGTTTCCAGACATTTGTTTCCAGACATAAGTTTCTTTGAATAATTCCCATTGCATTTTTGTCTAATGCTAGATGCAGCCGGGCATAAGGTTTTAAGGAAATCCATTTAAATGTTGTCTTCACTCGGGTTTATTCAGGCCAAAAATTTATTTTTCTAAAAATTACATTTCGCATTGCCATTATGTACTAGGTACAATAACAAATAAGGTGCCTTATTAGTATTCATTTTAAATTCCTATGGCATTATTGTCATTTACCAGATAAGAAACCATACATGGGGATTCATGTAAGTATTAACTTTGGATTTCCATTGCATTTTTCGTATCAGGTGCAATGATGCATGGGGATTCATTTAAGTATCTACTTAAAATTCCCATTGCATTGGTGCTTTTTACCAGGTAAAAGAAATGATACATGGGGATTCATATAACTATTTACTTTCAATTTCCATTGCGTTGTCTTATATCAGGTGCAATCAGATGTAGGAGATGTACGCAAGGCGCTTACAGTCAACCAGGAGCCAGCTATTCCACCACCACCTGATATGAGCAAACTCCAGCTTGAAGGTTTGTGCTAATATCTCTCTTGAAAAAAACCTAGATGTCGCACTTAAAAGATATATGCATGATAAAAGACACAACCACATTGGTCAGATCATGCCAAGAGGACGTGCACTACTGTGTATTAATCAGTAAGATTGCGTATTGCATATCATGTACAAGTTCGCATTTAAGTGTGACTATAAGTCATCCTTACATGTAAATCTTTGGGAAACACTGACCAGGGCTCTAAACAAACAAAAATGTTATTATTTTCACTGTTAGTACATAGTTTGCCACTGACGTCCATTTGGGCTCATTTGTACAATTATTATATTCCAACTTTTGCCACAATTTTACTCTTGTGGAAACTTAAGGATTTGTTTATTTATTTATTTTTTTTTTTTTGGGGGGGGTAAATGAGCAGAAATATGTTGAAAGTTTCCACATTGTGAGCAAACAAGACAAGGGATGAGTTATAATACAATTGGTTATATCATATTGGCTACCATAATAAATAAATACTAAAGTTTAATGCAAAGCATATGAAATGTCACAAGTGATTGTGCTCTGTGAGAGAAATAACTTGTCATTCCCAGTTTCCTTTTTCTGGGACACACCGTACTTGTCCTGCAATGTTTCTGAAATTCCCCTGTTCACTGCATCAACTTCATTCTTAGTGTCTCATTCACTCTGCAGAGGCTGCCCCACCCAGGCCACCCCTCCCTGGTGATGTACCCCCACCCCGCCCACCACCCCCTGAAGATCAGTCTCTGCCGGTCCCAGAGCAAGGATCTCACCAACCCATTATGGTAAGTTAGCTACGGGACTACCACTTCTGGGCACCGTCTTAGAAAGAGTTGCAATGGATCCGATCAAAGACAACTATGGAAAGCCAGCAAAATGAACATCTGGGCCCCGTCTTACAAAGAGTTACGATCGATCCAATCAATCGTAACTCTATAGAAATCCATCACTGTCATAATTTTTTCCAAGGAAATTTGCAAAATGTCCTTTGTAAACAAAGGAGATCACACCAAATTGTCAAGAAATCAATGAATTTATGGATATACATTTATTTATCTAGAGTTATTTTTAACAAACAAGCATTTTCTATGTAGATTTTGCTGGCTTTCCATAGTTGCGATTCATGGGATCAATAGCATCTCTTTGTAAAAGGGCCCATGAAATGATTGTTCAAGATATTTTCCAGATATGCTGTATATTCATTGCTTCCTTGAAAATTGCACATGCCTCTCTTAAAAAACATTGTGCCAATTTCTTGTACAATAAATATGACATTGTTGGATTTCCATAGAGTTGAGGTTGATCGTATCAAACAAAATTCTTTGTAAGATGAGACCCTGGTGTGTTTTATACAGCTGTTTGTAAGGGCCCAGTCCTACTATGGTATGTGAGCTGCCCTAAATAGACTGGGCTGTTTCGATGCCTAAGAAGGGGGGGGGGGGCTGATTCAGCCACCCCTTGTGATCTCGGCCCTCGATTGCGCGATCGCAAAGAAAATTGCAAGCGTGTTACCCATGGCATTATCTATAAGACTGTAATATCAAATTCTGCGAAAGAAATATTAGCACTCCCTAGAAGTGTGATTGAAAATCTAGTTTAGACTCAGCTAAATGGTATGCGGTAGGCACGGTAGTGAGAGATTTGTACACGAAACTCTGCCAATTTTTTGTTCGAGCCAAGAAAAGAAAAGAAAAAGAATACCTTCCAGACACACCATTGTGAAGGTTCTATTATTATATTGAAATATTTTTAAGTGTTCGGTACAGCAAACTCGTAAAATAGCCTTAAAAACTGACAGGCTGAAGCTTTTCGACATGCATCCATCGGAGTAAACTCGCATGAATGACTAAAACGCTAGAGCAAAACAATAATAGAACCGAAACCAAGACAATGGACACTAAATGGCGAGCCGTGATTGGCTGTCAAGTTAACAAGTTAGGCTTGGTACCAGCCGTAAACCGCAAAGGTTCTTACGAACTCCTATAGTTTTATTATGTTATTTTTGTTACAGCAAGCTGCATATGACCTTCATGTTGAAACAGCACAGTGGTCCAGTAAGGACAATGATCTCATTGCAGCAGCTAAACGAATGGCACAACTAATGGCTGCCATGAGCAAACATGTCAGGTATGTAAAGTTATCTTATGACCTTATAACAATCTACTATTATTTAGGTTTTTATTATTATGAGTATTGTTATAGTATTTTTATTTTTATTATGATTTGCATATCATGATTCTTTTTTTTCTTCTTTCTTTCTTTCTTTCTTTCTTTCTTTCTTTCTTTCTTTCTTTCTTTCTTTCTTTCTTTCTTTCTTTCTCTTTCTTTCTTTCTTTCTTTCTTTCTTTCTTTCTTTCTTTCTTTCTTTCTTTCTTTCTTTCTTTCTTTCTTTCTTTCTTTCTTTCTTTCTTTCTTTCTTTCTTCTCTTCTCTCTCTCTCTCTCTCTCTCTCTCTCTCTCTCTCTCTCTCTCTCTCTCTCTCTCTCTCTCTCTCTCTCTCTCTCTCTCTCTCTCTTCTTTCTTTCTTTCTTTCTTTCTTTCTTTCTTTCTTTCTTTCTTCCTTCCTTCCTTCCTTCCTTCCTTCCGTTCTCCTTCATCTTTTTCTTCTTCTATTTCATCTCCTCATCTTCTGCTTCCAGTTCTTGCTAATATAATAAGTATAAAGCCCCATTTATAATTTCTCTACACCTACGATATCTTATTTTATCCATTCTCCTTACAATCTGAAACCTCTCACAAACTAAAATATACCATCACTATTGTTTTTTTTTATAATCTCTCTTTAAACTTAATGTCTTTTTAATATTGGTACAAGGTTTAACATTTCTGAGATATTGTTATTAAAGCATCTGTGTGATTCAAAAGAAAGACAAATCATTTCAAATAATCAAACAATATTTTCTCCTTGGCTCCATTCCAGTTACTTTATGATTTTTATTTGACCTGCCACCCTGAAACCAACAATAAGTCGACCAAAATGAATATTGAGATTTTTCTTGAGCTTGAAAATCATTTCCAAAACTTTTAAATGATATAAAATATGTTAAATTGACCAACAATAACCATTATAAGTACTTGATTGAATGCAGAGGAAATTCATCAGGAGCTTATTGAGGAGAAAACAAGGTTTGAAGTTTGGGGTTCACTCAAGCATGAGATGTGCTTGCTGTGTAATCTCATTGAAATTTCCAAACAGTCTGACAAAGTAGTGTCCAAGGAACTCTTGTATCTTTTCTTTTATTCTTCATGACTTCAAGTTTTCACAGTATAAAGAAGAAGAATTTCTCTCTCAGATAAGCTGTTTTGGAGACTGAATTACCATTTTGGCTATTGACAGAGAACCTTAACCTGGCGATTTATGAGTGGTTTTGGTGTGGTAGGTCACATATGTTGGCAATATCCCATTGGCCTTTAACCGTTGACCCTGTAACCTTTGACCTTTGACCCCATGACCTTTATCAGTGGAGAGGGTGGTAATAAGAAGGACCTGATAGACACCGCTAAGGAGATCGTCAAGGTCGCTGCCTTGGTGACCCGCCTGACCCGCGAGATAGCCAACCAGTGCACCGATATCCGTATGCGAGTGGTAGGTACAGGCTGCCTAGAAAAAAATTGGACACATCCTTGTTTCAGTACAAGGTGTTCAAAGACATGGATAGCATGTAGTGTCACTAACTTGCTCTCTCTGTTGACAAGAAATTATTACAAATCCCTTTCGTGATTTTTTTGTGACAATATATAATATGTGTGTGCTATTATGGAATATTATGATATTTATGTGTAGTGTGTCCGTATGAATTTCCGTGTTTCAAGCATATTTACTTCATATAAAAAAAAGCATGCAAGAGCTGTATAATTGTATACAGTTATGTGCAGGAAGGATGCGGTAATCCTTGTACATGTATATTTATCTGAACCTAACGATGCCTGGCATTGCCCTTTTATATGCCTTGAGAAAAAAAAGACCTCCATAATTATATGCGTACTGTTTGCATGAAAAAGGCATATATTTTATCCCATGCACATTATCGCTAAAGTTTCTATGCACAATATCAGGCAAGCCCAAAGCTGGGGGAGTTGGGGAGTTCAGAACAATTCCCTGAAATATTCAAAAGCAAGAAAAAATAATGGAGGAAAATAAGAAGAGAAGGGTTTGAGCCCCCTAATGGAAAACCCTGGCTCTGGGCCTGTGTAGTTTGTACTGCTTTAACTGTACATGTGACCAGCTTACATGTATGTCCAAAGATAACTACTGATAATATACCAATACTTTGAAAAGGCTGAATTTTTTGATTGACTTTTCCATGTCTTAGTCAAGTTGAGTGAATCTCTCGGGAAAACATTCCTATTATGACAAGGGGACACAAATTGTATGACATCTTGAGAATAGTCCCTAGTGTTATTTCTTAAAAAAAATGTTTCCTTCAAATGACTTAATTATTCATGTGGATGTTTATCATGATTAGTAACATGAATATCGGCCCATATAAACCTACATGATGCACCGGTCATGTATAGGAGTGATGGTTTGATCTAATCTTGTCAACAGAGGGAGCCAGTTTGCTGTGAGAATTTATTCAAATCATTGTTTGTTATTGGGACCCTGTTTCATAAAACCTGCTAGACCAATAATCTTATTTCTTTCAACCATTCATATGCCAAGATTGAACGGTAATACGTGTAATACATGTATCTACCTTACACCTATAAGTATGAAAGATTTTTTTTGACAGTAGGTTTGGTGAAACAGGGCCCCCATTTCCTGGATTCTATCATAGCATAATCAATGATGATGCACTGCATAAGATCTGATTTGTCAACTTTTTTTTGGCAGTTAATTCAAGAAAATCAAATGGAAATTGAGTTCAATGGAATATTTTATAGATGGTAGTCATGGTAAATATGACATAAATGTATACCTACATGTTTATAAATTTATGGATTGATTTTATTTTATTTCTTCTCTTTTTTTGGGGGGGGCATGGGCTCTAAATTTCTGAATAAAGCTGAATCCAAAATTCCCATTTCTTTACAGCGAGGCAGGTCATTGTAACTCATGCAGTTCATTTCATTGATTGCACTATGAACCGCGTCCATACAAAACCAAAGGAAATCCAAGGACTAACCCCAAACTTTGCAAAGATAATCTGATTGTTAGCTTTGTTTCCATCCCCTTATCTAGCGGTGAGAAAACGTCAAAGAAAGAATTAATCGAGATCGCTAAGAAGATCGCTCTGGCGTCGCAGGAAGTCGTCAGGCTTGCCGGAGAAATCGCAGCTCAGTGTACTGATAAACGCATGAAAAACGTGAGCATGTAACCCATTTCATTGTGGTCCCATTCAGTCTCTTTCTTGTCTTGCTTGTTCCGTGCCTCTTGTTTTGCATATGTATTAGTCATTTCTTTAATCTGTTTTGTTTGTCCTTTTCCTTTGAGTTCTGTTGTTTGGTCTGCTCAACCCAACTCGATATATGGGTGAAAAATATGGGGGAAACTAGGTGAATGTTAAATTATGATAATTAAAATATGTGATGACCAGTTGAGAGTCACTGAATTAAAAACATAAAAGTCGTAATGTAGTGATAAACATTGTTTATCACTTAAGACTTAAGGAAAAACAGACCAGTTGAACTTTTAAAGATGTTTTGGCTAGCTGTTTGGAAATTTAAAGTTGGTACCAGTAGCCCAAATTCACAAAAGTGGTTTAAAAACTATCGGTTGAAACTATGGTGTATGCAGATTTCATGTGGAAATTACACTTCATTTACCTTGCTTATTAAAAAAGTGTCCAGTACTGATGCACGCTTGTGCCACAGGTGCCAAATTGACGCCTGTTGCCTTGGTTATGCATGCTGTTTTATTCATGGGTCCACTGCTCTGAAGAGTGGACTCGTTAATTCAAAACATTATGATCAAGAAATGTGTTTGAATTTAGTTTAACACCTTGATATTCTCAAAAGGAAAATAATTTGCCCTTGGTTTTCTGAAACTTTTTTCTCTTCAGAAAATGATCATTCATTGCTATATTTCACTATTAAAGGAGAAAAAAGTGATTGGATTGTCACATAATTGTTTCCAAACTATTCTAGCCACGCAGGCCACAGGACCAGTTCATTATTGTTTTATGCTTTTCCATCCCCAGTCCTAATGTAGGGATATTGTGCATTACGTTGTCTGTTCTCTTCTGTTGTATCTAGGTTTAGTATATTTTTTTTCTAAATCTTTCACTTCCATTTTGTTATTTCTGTTGTATTTTTCCTCCAACTTTTGAAAGAAAAAAAATGAGGATCTTTCACTTCACCAGGTCTTTTAGTTAGTAACTTCAAAATTGATAACAGCACAAATCTTCTCTGTACTTTTTTATTTGGTAAATGAAATTCACATGCATGCCACACAAAAATGCATGCATGGGACTACGTACAAATCTTCAGCCCCAAACATTCACCATAGGGTTTAATATGAATATTTAGAATATTAGGGCATCTGAACGCAGTCACTTCGGATATCTTTTTCATATGATATTCTTTCTAAAAAGAAAAACATGCACAAAAATGGAAACATCACAGAGTGCTTTATTGTTTTGTTTTTGTCTTCAATATTTCAATAATAAAAGCAGTTCTGTGAATAGTCTCTATGTATGGTACTCTCATTGTGTCTTTCTTTATGTTCTATCATTTTGTGCACTGAAATGCATGTTTGGTTTAATTTAACAAGAATGCACTTGTCTTCCCCGCACCTGTTCATGTAAATGTGCACGAGAGCATACATGTAATGTCTTGCAAAAGTCAAAACATGCAACATTAGCATTTTTAACAATATTGTTTTTAATATGTGAATGAAAATAAGATAAATGAAATGAATGTAAGCTAATGCTATTTTGCTTTTGATGTACAGTTGTATGCTTTTTATTCTGATGACACATTTTTTTCTTTAAAAGAAAAGAAAAGAGATTTGTGTATGGTTGTCTTTATATAGCCTTGTAATGATTATCTTTGTGCATAAATGATTATAATAATATCAATTTGGTTGTATTAATTGGAATTATCAGTATTGGAATTTATTTTATCCTGATAATTATATGATATTACAAGTGCTTTTTCTCTCATAGTTTTTCCCAAAGTAAAGGAAATTATAAAATATAGTATTGCAAGGTTTGATTAGTATTTTCTTATTTTGGACAATGTTCTTCCAAATGCACAAATTACTTTTTAAATTAATGATGACTTTCTCACACACACACATAAGAAGTTTGCCAGCCTCACACATGGGGCTTTTTTGTTAAGGTGTCTATTACTTTTTCTTTGTAATTAACTCATTTATTTCACATGAAAAACCATACAGAATATTACAGAAAATTACAAAAAGAAGAAATTGTTCCATGTACATATAAAATAGATAAACACACAACAAAATTGAAATACAATTGAAATACTTACTTTGGCTTTTAGCATAATTATAATGCCAAGATACAACAGCCTACTGAAACCAACATTTTTCATGATATCTACCAAAATGGAAAAAAATACCATATTCAAGTTAAAGGATGTTTAGACTTTTTTTAATAGAAAGCTAATTTTTTTTCTTTGATTCATCAAAACATTTCTTTAGACTCTTTTATTAAGCATCTTTCGATTTATAAACTTGACATCCCCTTCTTTAGAGTGAGGGTATCCGTGTTTAGTATTAATTATGACCAAAACATGGTAGTGATACAATATTCAGAAGTTGAGCCATGTATCATAAGAAGGTACAATCGAAATTACTATAGGCTGAAATCACAAGTCTGCAACAAACCTTGTAAAAATAGTTACAACTTAATCACAAAAAACTGATGTATGTTTTGATTAATCCAGGAATAAAAGTTGAATCCCTTATTTAAGAAAAAATAAATCTATTTTTGGACGGAGAATAGTTTCACATTCTTTTTTGGGGACATGAAACTATTCTCCGCTTCCCAAAAGAAAGTACAGATGAAGAGATTTATTTTCTTGTTGGAATTTAATTTCATCATGACCATTGATTGTATGTTTTTGTAATCTGTAATCATGAACATTTTATCAACTCATATTGTCTATTAGAATATTACGTGTAGGTCAGGCATTGTTTCACAATTTTGACTTATTGCACATTGCTGGAAATTGTGAATCAAAGTTCTTGAAATCCAAACAGTTTTTGTTTAGATATATGTACACAGAGCTGCCAAGTAGTACAGATTTTCTGTATTAAAGGTCTAGTCCACCTCAAAAAAATGTTGATTTGAATTTATAGAGAAAAATCAGACAAGCACATTGCCGAAAATTTCATCAAAATCGGATGTAAAATAAGTAAGTTATGACATTTCAAAGTTTCGCTTATTTTCAACAAAATAGTTATACGAACGAGCCAGTCACATCCAAATGAGAGAGTCGATGACGTCACTCACTCACTATTTCTTTTGTTTTTTATTGTTTGAATTATACAATATTTCAATTTTTACGAATTTGAAGGTTAGGACCTCCTTGCCTGAAGCACAAAATGTTAAAATAATGGAATTCCACGTGTTCAGGGAGGAATGAAACTTCATTTCACATGACAATGACGAGAAAATAAAAATATTTCATATAATAAAATACAAAAGAAATAGTGAGTGAGTGATGTCATCAACTCTCTCATTTGGATGTAACTGGCTCGTTCATTAAACTATTTTGTTGAAAATAAGCGAAACTTTAAAATGCTCTAACTTTCTTATTTTACATCCGATTTTGATGAAATTTCCAGTGTTATGCTTGTTGAATTTTTCTCTTTTTATTCAAATCAAGTTTTTGTTAGGGTGGACTTGTCCTTTAAGTACTGAAAGATGAGAAGAATACTAATGGTTTCATGCAGAATACTGATTTCTCAAGTTTAATTTTTATGTGTTGTCCTATGGTATTTCTTTGAAAATACTGATTTCCTCGCCAAAATATTGATTTTCAGCTTTAAAAATATTGAAATGTTCTTGTTCAGGTTGGCAGCTCTTTGTAGAATGTTAGATACTGTATGTACAATGTCTGAGAGGTGGTTTCTTTTAGTTCCAATGTTATTCGCTTATTTCTTAGTTGAGTGTGGTTATATGTGTGATTGATGATAAAATGCCATTTTTACTGCATGGTCATATGTAGAATAAGGGGCTCGTTACACAAAGATTTGCAATCAAACACAGTATAAAACAATCCCCACTCAACAGTGACTGTTTCAATTTTGCGATTGATTGTAAACCTCTGTGCAATGAGGCCCATTTGTTTAGTTGCATCTTAGTAAGTGTATCAACTTAGACTTATGTGACAGACTTGTATCCCCATAGTGTTTGTTCAACTTAGACTTGTGTGACAGACTTCAAGTGTGTGTAACTTATTGTGAGTGTGGACTAATTCATACATCAGTACTGCTTAGCTGCGACTCCAGCCAGAAGGGATGCCATCGATGGGAGAGAAGTCTGTCAACCTTGTGGGCTCCATATCATAAACAAATGGACAATGTGCTTTCAGCCAATGAGATTGAAGCATTTCAGTAGCTTTTAACTGCCATTGCAAAATTGTTATTGTAACAAGCTTTATGAAACAGGTCCCTGAAGAAGCAAATGAGATAGTGATCATGGTTGTCTTGTGTGTAAACCTTATACATGTATCACAGAGCAATGGTCAATAAGAGGTGACCTTGTATATAAGTCAGATTTACCTGTATAAGAAAGTGGTTGATAAGATTTGACTTATGCGATGTCATCACATATGCAAATTTTGACTTGCATAAGTCAAATTTACCGGCATAAGAAAGTGGTAGACAAGATTAAACTTATGCAATGTCATCACATATGCAAATTGTGACCTTCCACCCAAATGCAACAAGAAGTCACCCAAAATGAGTCAGAGCAAAGCTCAAGTCACATTTGCATTGATCTAAAAGATTCCAAGGGTCTCATTTCCATCCATCAGATATGATTGCATCAGAATAAACATTGAAAGATATTGCATCAGTCATGCATTAACATAGGCTTGAAAAAATGGAAATGAGCATTTGTCAAAACATTGGACAAGTCGAGTTTGCTTGGATGAGATGGGCATAGGCCAAAGTGGCAAAAAAATATTGCATTTACAGTTTGAGATGCTGTAGATATTAATAAAAGTCCAATTGGCATATATGTGAAAATATAAGTCAAACTCTCAAAAGGAAAATATGCATTGTATGAAACATTGCGTAAGTTCAATGTTGTCGCAAAAACCCTTTTCCTTATTTTTAAGAAGGGTAAATCTTATCAACTTCAACCCTTTTCTTGATTTTGTCATGACATGACATGCCAGAACACAATTGAAAATAATACCCAATATTGTTGTAAAATGTTAGAAAAGGGTTAAGTCAAACTGAACTAAAATGCATTCAGCAGACCAATGTACTAAAAAGTGATGTATAGTATTGAAGTGAAATATCTATTGAATGATATCAGCCAGAATCAGGATTTGCGTTAATGAGAAGTTTGTATAATTCAATCCCTGGATTATACATAATAGTGGTTTTATTTTGGTTACCAGTGTCAGTAAGAAAGGTGATAATCCCCACTTTTTTGTACATTGGGGATGTTTTATGAACCTGTTCATGACTTAAAATGGGAATGGAGTATGGAAGGCCAGATGCATTTTTAAATCACCTTGAATTGAAATTTCCATTTTCTACAATTTCAATGTGCATAGTTTTTCTAATTGTAATGTAGGGGAGATCGAGGCTAGTTGGAACGCGTGGTAAGTTGAAAAAATGTAATTTTCATTAACACCTGTAAAATGAATTAATGCAATACTGCCCACAATTGATTGCTCTTAAATAATACAACAGTGTTGCATTATTAATAGCAATAAATTATTTTACAGGCATTAAAAAAAATTACACTGTTTCAACTTACCCCCCGTTCCAACTAATGCCGATCTCCCCTAGTCCCTTCAAAAAAAGTGTTGTCCATAATGGGTTGTTACTTGATTTACCATCATTGCATTAAGTCTTCTGCCTGCTCAGCCTAGGTACATAGAATTTTTTTTGGTGTAATACGGGACTGGCTTGATATGCCCATTGGGTTAGTTTCTCAGAAAAAGTGTCTGGACCTAAATTTTAGCACTTCATACTCCATTGGTCTGTAAATCATGCACAATGTTGCAAACATCTAGAGGAAAGAATACCCTAATGCATATTTTGCATGAATGCATTTTGCAAAGCTGTATGATTCCCATGCCAACCACCGACATAAAGATGTAGGGGCATGGACCCTCCTAAAAATAATTTTATGGCCAAGAAAAATAAAAGAGGGAGAAGAAAATAAACGGATAGGAAGGTGAAATCAGATATTGTTTTGTTTCTGAATATTATGTCAAAAACTATCACAATATTTTGATACAATGTACGGGTCGGGAAATATTTACGCTTGTTGGATTTTAATAGTAGAAAAAAAGAAATGAATGCATGAATTATTATTTTAATCATGGAACCTTTTTAGAACCAAGATCTACATCTAGACTTGGATGGAGTCTTCATGACGATTACCTTGTATAACAAAATGGGAAAGAAAAGTATGCACAGGAAGTTAATATTTTCATTATTTTTAAAGACAATCTTTATGGACCAGAAAATGTCTACACTTGGTTGGATTTTATTGAAGTTTTCTTGCCATTTTGTATGTAGAACCTTCTTCAAGTCTGTGAGCGGATCCCTACCATCAGTACTCAGCTCAAGATCTTATCAACAGTCAAGGCTGTCATGCTCGGATCACAAGGTAAGGAGGTCAAAGTCAACCCTTAGGTTACACTTTGTAATTCCGAAGGTCCTTTATTCCGAAGGTTCGTAATTCCGAAACACGTAAATTGCCTGTACCACGATGCTCGTTAATTCGAAAAATGTAAAAGGGTTCGTTAATCTGAACATTTGTGGCGTTATTCCGAAGGTTTGATAATCTGAAAACGAAGTAAGGTTCTATGTTCCCAAGGTTCGTTAGTCCGAAAACAAAATAAGGTTCGTTAATCATTTAGTTTTCGGACTAGCGAACCTTCGGAATTACGAACCTTCGGAAATACGAACCTTAGGACTAACGAACCTTCGGAATTACGAACCTTCGGAATAACGAACCTTCAGAATATCCGAACCTTCGGAATAACGAAGCTTCGGAATTACATGTACGAATGTATGCGCAATCCTTATTACATCTCGGTCCCATCTTACAAAGAGTTGCGATTGAGCTGATCAACCACAACAATGGAAAGCTGACAACAGCATGTAAAATGCATGTTCAACATATTTTCTAGATATACTCTGTATATTCATACAGTTGTCCTTTTTGAAAATTCAGTGTGCTTCTCTTTGTTTATTTTGTTAGTTTCATTGTAGAATGAATTATAACATTGATGGACTTCCATACAGTTCAGGTTGATTGGATAAATCTTTGTAAGATGGGGCCCAAGAGAACTTCCACAGATCTCGCAGAATAGCCTTTTCTTCTTGAACTGGCACGATTATTTTGCTTCCCCCCTACCATTAAAGAAACTGGAAAGTCTTTGAGCACAGGATAGAACAGCATGGAGAAAGGTTGGCTGTGTGGTCACTTTAAGTCGAGAATGACTCAATGGTAGTTAAAAATAACAGCTCATCCTGCTTGATGGAGGCATGTTTTCATTTTGCCATTTTCGTTCTTGCAACTGAAGAACCATTATATTAGATGGATCATTGGCAATACTCAGAACCTGATGATAATCAATGAGTGGGTTGATGTTGATGGTTTAGTTCTTAAAATTGAATGCCAGTACAAAAATACAGATTTAGTATCCATATTCCATCCAAAATCTCGGCTCTCACGTCAAAAGTAGTGTTCAGAATTATGTCCCAACTGCAAGGGGGATGAGTAAGGTTTAATGCAACTGCAGTTCATTCTTCTATAGTGTATAGTACTATGAATCATGAATTTTATTCTGTGTTTCATTAAAATACTTGAACATATATATATATTTGTTCTGGTCCCTCAGAATCGGAGGAGGACATGGAAGCCACAGAGATGCTGGTCGGCAATGCCCAAAACCTGATGAAAGCCGTCAAGGAAACGGTCAGAGCTGCCAAAGCCGCCTCCATCAAGATCAGAACGGATGCAGGCTACAAGATGAGATGGGTCCGCCAAAGACCTTGGTACCAGTAGGTCCACCCAAGAAGATGCCACTGCTTTGATGTTCTGTAAGGCACTTATGCCGACCCTTCAGAAATTGAATTCGCCCAAGTCGAAGCCATATTCATTTTAATTGCGTCTCCTTAGTAAAATTTCTCGGAAGATAAGATGGGTTCGTCAAGGGCCTTGGTACCAGTAGGTCAATCCAAGAAGATGTCACTGCTTTGATGTTCTGTAAGGCACTTATGCCGACCTTTCAGAAATTGAATTCGCCCAAGTCGAAGCCATATTCCTTTTAATTGCGTCTCCTTAGTAAAATTTCTCGGAAGATAAGATGGGTTCGTCAACGTCCTTGGTACCAGTAGGTCAATCCAAGAAGATGTCACTGCTTTGATGTTCTGTAAGGCACTTATGCCGACATTTCAGAAATTGAATTCGCCCAAGTCGAAGCCATATTCCTTTTAATTGCGTCTCCTTAGTAAAATTTCTCCGAAGATGGGTTTGTCAACGATTTTGGTACCAGTAGGTTCATCCAAGAAGATGCCACTGCTTTAATGTTCTGAAAGATACCGTATGTTGACATTTCCTTAATTGATTATGCCCAAGTCCAAGCTTTTTTTCAGACCAGAATATATAGAATCTTGTGTGATATCCCACTCCTAAGTCAGAGTTCCTGGAAGATGAGATGGGTTCGCCAAACACCTTGATACCGGTATGTTCTTCCAAGAAAATGCCACTGCTTGTGCTGTAAGGCACCATAGGTCCATGTACCTTGCCAAAAGTCCATGCCATGTCTTTTATCAGGCATCCTGCTCTGAAGGAAGAATGCATCTTTTCAGAGTGGCTTTCTTTCATTCTCCATTGTGTTTTCTATGATAAAGTGTGAGAATTGGTAATGAAAGCGTGCCCGCAGGACTCCCGCGCAAAAGACCCGGCTCCGACTTTTTACAAGGTACGTTAATGTTCTGTAAGGCATCTTGCATCTATCTACCTTCCATAGATTGAATCTGCCAAAGTCGAAGCCATTTTCAGACCTGCTTATGTAAAATCTTGTGAGATATCCCACTCCTAAGTCATATTCCCCGGAGGATGAGATGGTAAGAAGATGTTCAAAGACCTGGGGAGCGTTTCATGAAAGAACTTGTCGGATGTTTTAACCGACAAGTCCCATTTTTTTTCCGACAGTTGCAATAGTAACACTGCCTCTCAGCCAATCAGAATCAAGAAAAGATGTCAGATCTGACAACTTGTCAAACAAAAATGTTGATGAAACGCTCCCCGGGGATATACTTCCTGAAAGTTGTCAGCGCTGGCAATATCAGTGGAATCCTTGGTTTTGATCGGCTGAGAGGCACTGGCCTCTGACTGTTACTATAGTAATTGTCGCAGGAAGTCATCTTGTCAGTGATGACAACTTTCGTGAAACGGTCCCAAGGTACAATTAGGCTCTTCCAAGAGGAAGCCATAGCTGCAAATCTCACAGTGCCGATGGCAGCGCTAGTTCCCCAAGAGACTTTAAATTTTGTATCAAACCAAAGTATCCAGCACAAGTCTTAACCCTAATAAGATGGAGGGGGGGCTGATTCAGTCAAAATTGCCCAATACGTGAATTTGTCTACAAATCCAATGCAAATAGTGGTTTGAGCCAAAGTCATTAATGTATCATTACTTTTTTTTCCTTTTTCTGATTTACTTTCATAATTTGAGTGATGAAAAGGATGGCTGATAAAAACAAGATATTTTATACATATACATATATTTTCATTGCAGCACTTGAACAAATCATCTATTGGCTAGGGTATGGATTCTATATGCCTGTACAGTTTGCATTTGGTATATGTTACTTTTTATTCTGTTTCGCATTATAAAAAATACATTTACAAGAGAGTTCTAGGCAGATATTTATTCATTAGTTGCCCACACAATTTCAGAATCATACAGATGTGCTTTGTAAATGGGGAACCAAAAGAGTGAACGTATACAATTTTTATACATTTTGTACTTATATGTGTTGTTTTTGTCAATGAAAAATAAGTGCTCTCTTATGGCGTGTTTAGACATAGCGCAACAACGTTCAGCAGCATTTTTGACATACCCCCTGACTCATGCCGATCAATGCCCGTTACAGAATTACAACTCTAAAATGTGGGGGCATCGTGGTGTAGTGGTTCTGACACTTGCCTCTCGATCAGAGGCTCGTGGGTTTGATTCCCAGCCATGGCATGTTTTCATTCACCAAGAAATTTACCCACATTTTGCTATGAAGCCTGAAAAGCCTGGAAAGATGCCAGGGCTTTAATTCAGGCAAAAATCTAAAGACTGGCATCTCTCTGTAAAAATACATGTATGAATATGTCATGTGCCATGCTTCAAATGGATCTGTTTACATTAGTATATCCTGCAGGTGATGGGATATTATGTTTTCTTATAAAGCAAGTGTGGACGGTGTTCAATAGTCTTCCGTGTATAGAATCTTTTTTCTTTGTTTTTTTTTATGGTTAATGGTTTATAACTTGTGTATGTGTTGAATGAGTTATGTAATATTTTGCTTTCTTTGTTCTAATAGGAAGTGGTTTGTAACATGTGTATGTTTTGAATAAGTGATATAATATTTTGCATTTTCTTGCTAAGTTGTAACAAAATAATGAGAATAGATTGGTGCTTTCTGTAAGTCTGAGTTGATGTTGGACAGCAATGAATTATGGGTAAATGATTCAATTAGTAAAATTAAGTCTTTTGTATTACAGTGGTAGGTAGAAAATAAGTTGGTAAGTAATTGGTAAAAATAATGATGCAAGGTTTAATAATGATGTGAATTATAGTTATATGATTATATCTTGGGTATGATGATAATGATATCGGTGATCAGGATTATTAACTTGTGAAAGCAAGATTATATTTAGAAGGCTGAGTTTGAGTATACTGCCCATTGAGAAATCTGATAAATTATTTAATAGTCATTGAAATTAATTATGATTATTATGCACAGCATTCTTGTTTCTTTTATTAACTTTTGAATGGATAATACTCATGAAATTTGAAAATAAGTGTTTGTTCGATAAAGAAGAAAAGGCGGATTTCAAAGACATTTTTCTCAGCGCTTTGTATCCTCTGGAAAAAGCGCTATATAAATCCAATTATTATTATTATTAAGATGCATGTATCATGCAAATGTTTTGTCGTAAAATCAATTCGCTTTTTTTATTTAAATATCAAACCATGTTTTCAGACGATCATTTTGTTTGTCTAATATTTTGTAGAAACGTTTGTAGCTTCACGAGGAGAGAGAAACAAATATATATTTTCTTATTGATTATACATGACAACTTTAGAAGAGTTATGCCTGTGGGATTTATTTCTTAAACTTTTCTTTTTTATGTAGTGAAATTCTTAAGCGGTAGATGAGCTTTGGTAGTTTCTTTTTCAAACATTGTTTTTCTGTACCCGTGTGATTATATTGTGATTAAGAATGCATGTATATGTCCAAATTATTTAATGATAGAGTATAGTGTGCAGTATTTATTTAGCTTCAAAAAGATATATTTAATATAATTAGATGGATGAAATCCAGGTCAGCTCTCGCACATGGCTACAATTGTAGCTCAGCCAAAACTGCTATTTAAAGTATATTCAACAAATTAGTTACAAACTATTCTGCCTTGCATGAATGCTTAGAAATGTGTTAAGTCAATCTCGTATTTAGAGTATAAGATATATATATTCTATCTACTAGTATTTTCTTTTGTATTGGGTAAGGTTTTCCATAGACCTACAGTTGAGGCCAGAAGTTTACATACACCCAGGAAATTCAAAGAAAAGCTGACATTTGTCAAACGTCATAGAATTTACTGTATCTTATAAAATATTTGTGCTATCATGACAAATTTGATATCAAATTAATGAGTATGTCATGTCCCTTCATCACATTGCTTTTTCACCTGGAGCTGAAGCATATTCATGTGAATTTTTTTCCCCAAAAATCTTCATATTTTAGACGAATTAAAAACAAATATTTGACAAAACATTTCATATTTGTGCTAGTTACTTCTCAAAACAAACATTTCAGATTACACATTTTTGTTCAGTGGTGACATATCATGATAGAAAATGTAATATAAATCATAGATTTGACATTTATATATTTTTATGAAACGATGTTTGAAAATATAAAAACTAACAATAGAATACAATGGCATTAATATTACTTTTTTTCTTCAAAGAAAATTCCACCTGAAATATTCTTTGATCTCAACAGTATTCCAATCATGTGGAAGAGCTCAATATGCTCTTTCACTTGATACCAAATTCTTCATGGTAGTATTTATATTTCTGAAGATATAGTAAATTTAACGATGTTTGACAAGTGAACGAATTTCACTGAATTCCATGGGTGTATGTAAACTTTCGGCCTCAACTGTATATCCTGCATAGGTAAATCCTGTTTTTATACATCTCTAAAACCTGTACGTGCTTGTTTTAAGCTGGTAAGAATTATATACCTATAGCAGACAATGTCTGAGTTTATAGAAAAAAGAGCAATAAAAAGGAGGTACATGTTTGTACAAAGTGTGAACAAGCAGTGTATTTTAACGGTAGGAATGTAATGATATGCACATATTACGCTTTGCCAATGTGGCTTTTTCTTTTGTTTCGAAGAACCATTCGGCATTGACTAATTTGAGTATGCAATTAATTGAAAATGATAATTCTTGTCATATTCAACAAATAAACTCTCAAGTCCTTTCATACGTTGAGCCTATCGAATCTGATTCTGTTATGTCGCTTATTTCTTTAAAGGGTGAGTGAACTGTGTGTGGTCTCTAATTGACTCTGTGTTATAAATATATAGTCTTAAAATATACGTTTTCAGATATCTACTAATACTACAGAGAATAGATCGACCTATAATTGCATTTGTATAGAGAAACTAAAACGTTTTGAAAGGAAATGTAATTGTTTTGCTACTTGGTAACATAATTATTGCGGTATAAATGTATTGAGTGGTTAATCTGCATGTTGTAATTCAAGTGGGTCTATATTACTAGACTACACTAGCATTATGGGTCAGGAAATTGGCCAGGTGTGAGTAGTTGAGGACTCGAGATGGCGCTATTGGTTCATAACTGCTTCAAAACATATAGGTTAAAGTGTTATTAGTGTGAGAGATACAGAATATCCAATCGATTATGCCGATGATTAGTGAATTTTTTATGAACCAAATTTTCATTTGATATAGTTAAAAGATCATATGGGACAAAGCCAAATTGATGAATAGCTACACCAAGTGTTTGATACTCTGATACGCTACTAATAGTTTAGATTAACAAGGGTTACATTAGTGATTAGACCACACTTTTATGGAGTCTTAGTTGTCAACTTATTCATCACGTGGCAATAATTATCCTATTGCACATGTTTGTCAAATCATTGAGTTATGAATGGAAAGGAAAATAGAAAAAAAAATATGAATATTAATGAATTAATTGGTACATTTACATTATAATAACCATAGATATGGAAGACGTAATATGGCGTCAGCATTCCATAGAAATGTGGTTTAAATGTCTAGTTTTGAAGAAGAGTTTTTTTTAAGAGAGATGCGAAATAAATGAATTTGAAAACCTAGGTTTTAATTTTCAGAATACCACCCAATGAGTATTAGACCAAGTGAGTCTTTAAAGGGGAAGTTCACCCTGACAAAAAGTTTATTGTAAAAATAGCAGAAAAAATAATAAAAAATATTGCCGAAGGTTTGAGAAAAATTCATCAAATAATTAAAAAGTTATTAGAATTTCAATTATTTGATTTGTGACGTCATATGCGAGCAGCATTCCTACATAGCGAATGGTAAAATATCAATGAAATGTCATTTTCTCAGAAAATTGAAAATGGTTTTCACTGTAACTTTTGTATATCAATAGACAAATCATTTCATACCCGATCATGAAAAGAAAACAAAATTAAGTCATCAGGAACCATACAAAATTTGAAATTCATACATTTTATATTACATAACACATGGGGCAGCTGCTCGTTTATGACGTCACAAATCCAAAATTTTGAACTCTAATAACTTTCTTACTCTTTAACGGATTTTCCTCAAACCTTCACCAATTTTTTTTACTATTTTTTCTGCTATTTTCACAACAAAGTTTTCTTCAGGGTGAACTTCCCCTTTAAAGTGACCTTCCATCTACAAATCATGGGGATATCAAGGCTAATCTAAGAACAGAGAAGGGATTCAAGCCTTTCACTCGGCTGCATGCCTGGGGGTGTTATGTTATAGATGCTGGCATGTCTGGGAGGTCTATCTTTGGAGAGCAATGGTAGACTAACCAACCAGAAGTTAACTGCGTGTTTTCACTTTGAAATGTCTAACTCCACAGAGGTTATTTATTTTGGTTTAGCAATCAAGAGACCTGCTATGAGTCTAGGAATGGGGATCATTGTTGAAAGCTCCAACTGTAACGACCCAAAGTAAATAACCATCACGAGTACGGTCAAGTTCGTGCTGTCCTAACTTTGATCGCATTAGTCCGATGGGCGCTCATGACGGACGAATAATATGCAAGTCAATTGGCCTTGTGCAAATTTCGTATTGATTCAATTTGCCCATGATTTGTCAATTGCGGGGCGCTTTAAGTGTGACTGTTGGACAGAGGGAGAGAGTGGGGATACTGAGATGGAAATAATGGTGGGGAATCCGTCCCCTCCAAAATTTTTTTTTTTTCTAAATGAAAAAAAAATCTGTTAAAGAATTTCAGGGAGGAGGGGGTGGGGCAATTTTCAGTGTGGTATGCTTGTTGTGGATTTTTCTCTTTTTATTCAAATCAACTTTTTGTTGGAGCGGACTTGTCCTTTAAGTTAAAGTGATTGGTTAACATTGGTTTGACTTTTAAAAATCTGAGCTAGGTCACACTTGTCACCTGTGTCTGCGATATGTTCCAAAAATGAAGCCCAGAAAAAATTGTGTTCGAAAATGATTATTTAGTGCTTCAAAAATTGAAATATAAAGTGACCGGAAACACCGTCTTAATTTAATCCCATACACTTATGTGTACTATTTAGGTGTCTATAAGACGCCTATTTACAAAATCGGGGTTTGCCTTGTAGTTTTAGCATGTCATTCTCAAGAATGGTTGTTTTCAGGGTTTATTAGTTCTAATAAATGCACTTGTACACATGTTTCATCTTGGTTTGAGAATTTTTTAAATCAGCTGCTCACAAAGTTAAAACAATACCTTTAATCTTTTAAAATTCAAGATTCAAGATGATGGCAAAGGCATTTATGATATGTAGAAATAGTTAAGCATCTTCATGGAACCTGTTCCAAACAGTGTGCCCCCCCCATTCTCCTCTTTCACGGTAACACAAATATACATACGTACTACACAGGGGTGTGAGTGGTCAAAAAAAGCTGAAGGGTATTGAAGTCTGAAATAGAAAGAGCTCCCATACTTTTTGTACAGAGGAAAGCCAAATATAAGCTGAAGTTCAGCTGAAAATCAAAACCAAAAAATCTGAACTATCACACCCCTGTAAGTACCAATCGTCACCCCCTCCTTATAACACACACAGGCACACATATACATATTTTTTTTGTCAGCAATAGACATATAATGGTTCGACATACGGGGATGTTTGCCTGTGTTTATAATACCTGTAACCGGGGATGTTGATAGAAAATGATTTTGTCCATATTTTACAAAATGTCCCCGGTTGGATAGTAATCTGTCATACACACATGGTTAGAAAGGCTTATACACAGACAAACATTCTCTCTCACACACCCATACACAGAATTTTTCAGTGATGTGTGTCAGCATTTTGTTATGAAAACCCTGATGAGATATCAAATTATTTTGCACACAGATAACCGCTTTAACAGAATAAAACAGTCATAAAACAAGCGGTACACTATCTAGTTCATTATTTCATTTTATTTTCAAAAATAAATTGATCAAATATGAAATTATTGCACCATTATGATTTGCTACTCAACTGAGTGGAGTCAAAATAATTTTTTCCCACAGGAATGGGCAGGGAGCACCAACAAATCTTATCGTAAAATATATATATATATATAAAAAAAGAAATAATGAATAAATTCAAGTTTTAAAAGAGAGGGTGAATTACACAATGAAAAAAATATAAAAAAAGAAAAGCAACACTTTCTTGAATTTAAAATGAATGGATGCATCCCCCCAAAAAATAAAGTAATAAAAACAAATAAGTGACCCCCAAAACATGGAATACTGAGATAAATGAATGGATTACAGGAAACAAAAACAAATACATGCAAAGTAATAAATAAAAATAGATCGAATAAATTTTTTGTTAATGAATTTTAATCAACGTTTTGGCACTTATAACCCACAATAAGAATTAAAAAGGCACTTGATTCTATATTGGAAGCACATTTATAATACAGAGTGATTCAACCATCAGCCTCCTTAAACTATCAATTACTATAAACTATGGCAACGTCTGTGAAAACCTCAAATTTGATTCCAATTACCATAACGGTAGTTAACCTTCATAGCCGTAAGATTCTTTTAAGAATTTTCTCCCCCTTCCGTTTCCTTTAAATCATTAAAAATCATAGTTAGAAAATGATTACATTTGAATTTTTTGATTGCCATTCATCTTATTTGTATTTAATCAATCAGTTAGCTGATGTAGTTGTACAATCAATTTTCCTTAACCCTAAATAGACTGGGCTATTCCGACGCCTAAGAAGACTGGGTGGGGGGCTGATTCTGCCCCCCCCCCTTAAGATCTCGGCCGTCGATCGCGCGATCGCGACAAAAATTGGCACGCGCGTTACCCATGGCATCATCTACAAAACTAAAATATCAAATTCTGCGAAAAATCTCATTGCTCGTTAATTATGCCAATTTATGCATAAAATCATAAGTTTGCTCTAATTTACAAATAATGCCCCTAAAATGCTAATTTTTGTTTCAGGTATCTGATCAAATTTATTTTAAAAAATGGCAACATCACATTCATTTTTTATGTATTTTATTGTTTTCTAAATTTCTTATGCATTTCTTTGTTTTTACGACTTTGTTTTTTATTGTGTTTTTCAATGGAAATTGTCAGAGACTTTATTTTGACCATAAACAAGATAAAATAAATTGATTTTAAGCAGTAAAAGGAAAAAATGATACATTTTATGAATTTTGACTAAAAACATTATTTGCATTGGATTTGTACACAAATTCACGTTTTTGAGCAATTTTGGGTCTGCATGCACTTACGAAATGTTGCGTAATTTCGGAACCGCGTACCCGGGGGTCGCACTTTTGGTCTCAAAAGTTGCAAGAGACTTGAAAGTAAAAAGTCAGCGAGCGACACTGTCAAAAAATTTATCGCGGCAGATTTATCGCAAAAAATGTCGAGGGGGGGGGCTGAATCAGCCCCCCCCCCAGTCTTCTTAGGGTTAAGACTTCCCCCATGCATTGAGAATCAGCAGACCTGAAATTTCATTTGTATTCAACTCATTTGTTCTGTCAGCCGTCTATACATCCAGCATTTCTATTCAATTTACCAGCAATGTTACACATAAGACAGACAAGTTCATCCGTAATTGGAATTCTTATACATTAGATAAATAAAATTCATCCCTACAAACCGATTTCACCCTCTATGGATTTCCTAGGGAAGTCCATCTTTGTTAACATGTGTCTCTTAAACATATATGACCGGCGGTTCAAGACTCCATGATGAAGAAGTATATGTCAAAATATAAAAAAATAAAATAAAATCATGGAGCCCTCAAGACTATATACAGCAATACATTTGACTGCCCCCCCCCCCCCCCGATTGTGCTGCACTCAACCTAGGTGAGGTGAATGAGTACCCGGGAGGAAGAAATTCCATGAATGCCTGAGCGTCTGAATGGCAGCTCGACGTAAAAAGTGGTAGATATGTGCCGCGGTCGAGACAAAAAACAGGGGCCTTGGAACAGGCTTATTGTAAAAAGGAGGGTTCTCGGAATGGGCTTCGGAACTACAAATGTTTGTAAAAACAGGTCTCCTTGGAATGGGGCGCCTGCATGTGAGTGTGTATGCATCCCTATGTCAACGGGCATACATGTACGTGCATACAGCAAGCGCAGTGGCATGAGCGCTGGGTGCGCTTGCGCAAAGGCAATGGTCGGACGTCGCTCTGCGGCCGCTTTTCACCAAATTGCAGCTCATTATATTGTATATTATGGTACTACAGCTTTGAAATGAGGTTTACTCCATGAAGAATGATGCAAGGTATAAACTCTGTGCATCTGAACTCAGTCTGATATCCGTGGGAGACTGGTAACCATTCTTATATCCAACATGCACATAAGGAGCTGATAATGCTCAGAAATGGACTTGACTCATGAATGATTCATAAACATATAAACCTTGTAATGAGTCCCAATTCAGTCTGATTTTCTAGGAGACTGGTGACCAATTCTCATGTTCCTCCTGCATATTGTGAGCATTAAATAAAAGCTTTAAAAAATCAGCTCACTCTATGAAGAATGATTAATGATATATAAACCCTGTGAGTTTGAACTCAGCCTTCTTTTTTTAGGAGACTGGTGACCAATCCTCATGTTCCTCCTGCATATTGTGAGCATTAAATAAAAGCTTAAAAAAATCAGCTCACTCTATGAAGAATGATTAATAATGTATAAACCCTGTGAGTTTGAACTCAGCCTGCTTTTTTTAGGAGATTGGTATACCAATCCTCATGTTCATCCTGCATATTGTCAGCATTAAATAAAAGCTTTAAAAAATCAGCTCACTCTATGAAGAATGATTAATGATGTATAAACCCTGTGAGTTTGAACTCAGCCTGCTTTTTTAGGAGACTGGTGACCACTTCTCATGTTCCTCCTGCGTATTGAGAGCATTAAATAAAAGCTTTAAAAAATCAGCTCACTCTATGAAGAATGATTAATAATGTATAAACCCTGTGAGTTTGAACTCAGCCTGCTTTTTTAGGAGACTGGTAACCAATTCTCATGTTCATCCTGCGTACAAGGAGCATGATGATAATGCTGAGAAATGGGCTTTCACTCCATGAATAACAATGGCATTGTAACCATATAAAGGGACCTTGCAGGCTCCAATTTACTCTGATTTGTTAGGAGACTGGTAACCAATTCTCATGTTCATCCTGCGTACAAGGAGCATGATGATAATGCTGAGAAATGGGCTTTCAATCTGTGAATAACAATGGTATTGTAACCATATAGAGGGACCTTGCAGGCTCCAATTTACTCTGATTTGTTAGGAGACTGGTAACCGATTCTCATGTTCATCCTGCGTACAAGGAGCATGGTGATAAGGCTGAGAAATGAGACCAATTCCATGCAGTAGAGGGCGTGTGACCAGGAATAATGCTGCGAGATGTAGGTCAGAGGTAGCCCAGCTAATACACCACCAGCTACAGAGCGGGAGAGGGAGAGAGAGAGAGAGGAAGAATATATTAAAGGGGTACTTCAGGCTGAAAATAACATGATTTGAACAAATAAAGATAAGATAAACTAAACACTAAGGCCCGAATTCACAAAGGTGGTTTTCAAAACCACCAGTTGAGCCCATGGTTTATGCAGATTTAAACAAAAAAAGAGCCTAGACAATGTATGACCAAAGTATGACGTCATAAATTTTCATTTTTGTCAGGGTTTTTTGATACCATATTCTAGTAGAGCATGATGAACCCCCCCCACCTAAATTTGGTGGGAATCAGTCCATAGGGGCCCAAGATATGACCTCACGAATATATGATTATCCCCACTGAAGCCAATGTATTATTGGCCTGGTTTCTAAAATTTAGAACCGACTTCAATGGGGCTAATTATGTATTCATGAGGTCATATCTAAGGCCCGCCCTGACACCACTGTCCCAATTCCAGACCTGCCAACCTCTGGGAATGAAAAAGTGCATTCTGTGATAAAAAAAACAAACTGTACTTTGCCCCAAAATAACTGTATTTCATAATAAAATGTGTGGCGCACATGCTCATCGCGGCGCTCAAGCTACATGCAAGCTAAATTATGCACTGCCCTTGCAGATGAAAAAAAAACATTGAAACATGTGTATATCTCACCCTGGTTTTAACGAAATGATTGGAAAAAAAAAGTTACCTGAAATTACATTGATCCAATTTGTTTAAGTTTTATGAAATAGCGACATATAGAGATGATTTTTCTTAATAAATTACGAAAAAAAATATTTACATAGCAAAATCGTATTTTCAAAAGAAAAAAAGTACTGTCGTATTTTGGTTGCAAAAAAGGATTAAATACGCCAAAAACGTACTGGTTGCCAGCTCTGTAACTTACCGCTTGAAGCCAGAGCAGCGAAGGCATGCACTGTCCCAGAAAGATGAATGGGAGAGTTCTCAACGGCTAGGATGCCGAACAATGCCACACAGCTCTTCTGGGCCACACCTAGGCATAGACCAACCAGTAGTATAAGCTCCTGAACGAGAGTCAAACCAATAGTAACAGCAATAAAAATAAATGATAATTATGATAATAATCATAACAATAATAAAACATAATGATGATGATAATCATAATAATAATAAATAATAATGATGATGATAATAATGATAATAATATACATGTAGTATTGACAATGATATTTTTTAATAATAAATAGTAATCACTTATAACAATAATAATAATGATAAAAAATAATATTACATTATTATAATAGTATTTGAATTCCAGTTCATCGTGGCTTAGCTGTGAACCAGAATAGCCTGTTGGTTGGGTCGTTGCCCGGCAAGCAATAGATGACATGTTCGAATCCCACAGGTTCCAATTATTTCTGAATTATGATTTTCATTACAGATCGAGCATGCGATCGTAAACACATAGGAGTAATGTCAAAATTTGTTTACAAATAATAATATTAGTTTCGTTACTATTGTTATCAATAATGATAATGTGGATTATTTCTTAAGAGCCAATCAGCATGTATTATGTGTCCAGATGCTGAGGTAAGGAGAAGATTTGATGCAGAGGAAAGAAACGAAGCATAAAAGAACAATAATAATAATAATAATAGGCATTTATATAGCGCCATCTATCTAGAAATTATATATTATATTCCAAGGCGCATTGTTATTAATATTATTACCCTGGCTTTAGCTCGAGCTGCCTTTCAGTGCTCATGCATTCAAGGAATTAACCTTGCCGGGTACCCATTCACCTCACCTGGGTCGAGTGCAGCACAATGTGGATAAATTTCTTACTGAAGGAAATTACGCCATGGCTGGGATTCGAACCCACTACCCTCTGTTTCAAAGTCAGAAGACTTATCCCCTTATAGTTTGTGCATACTTCACACAGTGTTCACGCACTGTCCCGACGTGCTTTCAGCAAATATTCCTGACACCCTATTCTGTGACGTATCTAGCGCAAATTTAAATATTCAAGCGTTCTTGTGTGAACACCCTCTACGTTCGTTGATAAGGACGACTTTCACTGATCAAGTGGTCTGCACTCACAATTTTGCATATATAATTTGTGAACTATGCTTAGCCCAGAGCTGCCAAGTTGTATTTTGCATTTTCAGTATTCTTATCCCCCAAAATCAGTATTTTGACCAAAAAATCTGTATTTTTACCATGAGATAAATATGCATGCATAATGGCAAAGTTCGATCACTTCTTACATTATTTTGCGCCCCACACCGTCGCACACGTACACGAGACCGAAAGCTTCAGTCTAGATTTTGGTTGTTCCGCTGAACTGCGTTGGCTGACTCACCAATACATAGACTGAAGAATTTGGAGGCCCGTACGTACAGACAACGTATTAGGAGTAACGTTAGATCTAACTAGTGCTGCAAGTCAGGCGGCATGTTCGGGTTCGGTTCGGCAGGGTTCGGCAATTTTTTTCCGAACTTTGGTTCGGTTCGGGGTTCGGCAATAAATGCCAAATTAAATTTAACATATAAAAAATAAAGATCGCCGACCTACAAACAAGTAATCTCTTGCATGATCCGTCATGTATTAATAATAAATTTTGTTTCTAAAAAGAATAGTTAAGATAATTGTTGAACTTTCTTTTGTTTTAATTAACAAAAAATAAGTCATTTCTACTTTCATTTTTAAAATGAAAATAAAAAAAATCAAAAGAAAAAAATATTGATAACGAGAGAATCAGGACAGAAACAGAATTACAAAGATCAGAATATTTTTTCACGATTATTTCATGTAGCTATGATCATGATCGATTACGATGTCATTGCCAACGCAGCTTCTCAAATTGGAAAGTGTTGATCGGGAATGTCGAAATAGTAGACAAACAACCTCCACTCAACTGTTATTATACCGGTAAAATTCACATTCCAAAGAATATGAGTGTTTTAGAAAGTCCCTATTTTCTGAAAAGTGGTAAAATCTGGTCAATGAATTACTTTAAAAAGATAAAATATCAGTCCATTCTTGGTCCAGAAAGATCGACGCTACGCGACTTCAAACATATTTCTAACACGAAAATGAGTACATGGGACTGTACTGCGTATTTTAGTGTTGTGAAATCACTCGGCGTTGATCGTCAGAACTAAGACGGAACTGATAATTTATCATTTCATTCTCAGTAATTGGCCAGATTAAACCACTTTTAAGAAAATATTGACAATGGAAAAACGTTTCAAGTTTGGAATACGAATTTTACCTGTATAATAGCGACCGAGAGCAGGTTGTTTGGACTTCCTGTTTCAACTTTCCTTACCAACCATTTCCGGAACATGCGTTGATTTGGTTTGAATTTTTATCTTTTTCGTTTTTTTCACCCTCATTCCTTCATCTCTTATTTATTTATCTTTTATATTAATATGGAAATTTCAGAAGGTGGAATATATATACTTTACCATTACTTTGTCAGTCACAAGGAATTAATTTATGTCTTTTCAATTAAATGTACATCCGATTACAGCAATACGTAATTCAACTACACTTTTTAACTGAGTTAAGCTTAAAATGTCCCCACATTCTATAAGGAAAAAATATATTCATGTTTAGGCCTGGGACGATTGTCATTATTACCATTCGATTATTTCCTGGAAAAATAATTGATAGATTCGATTGTTCGTCGGGAATCACGTCTTTTAAGTCACAATAGTTGTCCTACTTTATGGTGACCCCCCCCCCATGAAGAAATCTCCATCAAAGTCACATGTTTAGCATAAATGAGGCCCTTTTCCCCCTTTTCCATGATTTTTTTAATATCAAAAGAAACTTCATGAAATGAGATTAAATCTTTCAGTTTATTGTTCCAATGAAAATCTTTCCTAAATTAATACTGGTACCCTGGTATTATGCATTCATCCCTCCAAGTGCCACACCCCTGCATATAAATGAATCAGCCCCGCCGAGTCCAAAGACGTAAACAACTCATTCATGAAGTATATTCTTTGAGACTGAGCCCAGGTGGAGCATTTCACTTGAAAATTTTCATCCCTTGCCCACACCATGTCCCCGCCTCCACTTGTGGCACTGCCCACGATGCTACACATGTATTAAAAAAAATATTTCATTTGAAATACCTTTCAAAATAACGATTTTTTTATCATTTGAACCTACATGTATAACTGGGTCTATTTTTGGAGACTAGTCGAGAAAGTACTGGTGAAGGCGGGCGCGTGTTGGAATGTAGTTTTCATTGGTTGAGGGGGATATAAAAAAGGTTGCATTGTTCTGAAACATGATAGAAATTCTCCGGCTCCCACCCCCTATCCTTCCCTCTCTCTTTCCCTCACACGCACACACACACACAGATGGGGGAGGGGTCAATTTATTTCTGAAGTCATGACCTTTCCTGATAAGGGAACCACATGCCTTCTTCCGCTTCTTTGTTTCCCAAAGTTTCATTGGCTATCCGAAGGTCCAATCAGCTCAGGTGAGCTGGTTATGTGTTTACTTATTATTGTGCACGCACACAATGACTTATTTTGTGTATGAGGGCAAGGTCGGGTGGGATTAACATTTTTGGAGCGCTTTCATGTTGGTATGTAACTGTGAATGTGATACAATCATTGATAATTTTTGAAACATTACCTCTGTAACATAATTTTTAAACCTGTAAAAAACAGCTGTCATCATTGTTTTCTTGTCATTTTATTTTTATTACTTGGGTATTAGAGTTATCCCTATCGATCGGGATCTGCCGAACATTCGATTAGTGTAAATTTTGCTAGTCGATTGGTGATTGGTGGCATGCCAATCGAACCATTCGATCAATCGATGTTTACTCCCAGGCCTATTCATGTTTATAAAAAAATTGAAAATGATAAAAATTAATCAAACACGAGACCGAAACTGTCATACTTTGTCATTTACGAGGAATGAATTTATGTCTGGTTCTTTTTCTTTATTAAATACAAAATGATTAGGTCCGATTACGATCACGATCGATTACGGCAATACGTAATTACACCACACTTTTATACCGAGTTTAGCTTCAAAATGCCCCCTCATTTTATCAAGAAAAAATATATTTATGTTAATAAAATATTCTTAAGTTGATAACAGTTCAATCAAAGACAAGATGGGAGCTATCATAGTGGATTTTAAAAATATATTGAGTGGAATTCTCTTTGTGCACAATCACTAACCAATATATATTTTATTAATTTTATACTTAAATCTATGTAGTCATCGCATTCACGCATTGCATACAAACATACTTTTTTTTACCGAACTTCCGAACCAGGCCTTTGAGTTCGGTTCGGTTCGGAAGTGCCAAGTTCGGCGAACTTCCGTTCGGTTCGGCGGTTCGGCTGCAGCACTAACACTAGATCTAACATTGATTCGACGGTAACCTGTTTTTTTCCGATCGTTTTTTGCACATAAAATATCACATTATGAAAAAGAAATTGCATCCATATTTACGGAAAAATGTATGAAATTCAGAAATATCGTACCTTAGACCGCAGTTACGGCTAATTCGTTTCAAATTATGATCGAAACATCGTCATCTTCGATCCTTCCGTCAGTCAGCGTAAGTTGCCATCTTGGATGACGTCATCATCCTTACAGACGTATTTACCAGTCGCAAAATATCGCGATTTGAGCCGCTGCTTTGCGCTTGTAAACTACGTGCGTGCGCTCGGAACTTGTCACCCGCATTGATTCGCCAGGATATTGAAAATTCTAATCGGAAAGCCTTGATGAAAGCATAACTCATTGAACGTAGAGGGCAGCAACACACGGAATACCTTTTCTTCTCTAATTTGTTTTTTCCCGTATTTTATCATGAAAAAGCGTACTGCCGTATTTTAAATTGATTTCCGTATGAAATACGGAAAAATCGTACTACTTGGCAGCTCTGTTATCCTATGCGCAAAGTATGCACAGCCCTGTAGTGAACTGCGTGCCACTACCCCGGAAGTGTGCCTACTATTATTTGCGCCACAAAATTTCTATTTCGATGCTACGCAGTGGTGCGACTAGGTTGCGCATAGTTCACGAATTTGTAATGCATGCCAAAATTTTGGCACGCATTTCACGCCTTGGCACCCATCTATCCGCAAGCTGCCTCGCATAGTGCGTGCCAATGTGCAAACTATGCGGGAACCACAATGCGTGCAAGTGTCAATCGAGCTTTACAATTAATCATGATTTTGAAGCCTTTCTCTCAAAATCATCACAAAATTTCTTTGTATTCAGCTGAGCTGAAGTCATTAAAACTTTACCTGGTAAGTTTCTGGAGCGATGTAATTTCTCAGCGCGTGGAGTGATAAAAGATTCAATGCAACCATTAGAAGCAACCATGGATACCGTGATGTTCCCCTCCGCCTCCGTCCATACTGTTCATTTAAAGAAAATATAATAATTCAAAATTTGCCGGCTTCCTGCAAGGAGAGACTAAGGGAAATTTTTTAAAGAATATTCTTTTTTGAATTTTGCCCTTTTTAATGTGCTGATATATGAGTTTTACTTGAAATTTTCAAAGATTTGTTTGCATCATTGGATAGCCTAAGATGTACTCTTTCAATATCAGAAATAACAAAAATAATCGTTAAAGTAACCCTAAGACCCTTCTTGCTAGAAGCCGACGAATTATCAAGGTTCACAACATGTATCACACGAAACCAACCGATTTCTTAAGCAAGTCGAAAACATATATTCCTTCACTGAGAATAAAATCATTCCATTTGATGGCTGATAGTAAACTTGCTATGAATAGTATGCATTTGTCATTTCCAAATGGACATGGTATGCTGTAGCTTATCTTTGCTACTAGTTTATCTGCAGTATAAGGAGGGGGATTCACAAAAAGTAAAGTATGACTTATGGGGTGTTGCAAGAAACTTGCAATCGATTGCAAGTCTATTTTTGGTCCCTGAATCAATCATATGTCTTGCAGTCAATTGCAAATTAGTGATTGCTAATCTCCTTGAAACATGAAGTTTAATCTGATTTGCAACAACTAACGTTGATCTATCAGTTGTAAAGTTGAAACAGAATATTTGCAATTGATATATTTTCTTGCAACACCCCCTTAGAGTGGCACTTAAATGCCTAGTTGCGTGCAGTATAAAAGGCGTGACCTCATTGGTCAGATTATAAGGCCGCCATCAATTACAATCTTAACCGCTCACGATGGTGGTCTTCTGCGTTCATTTGTAAATGCTCCTTTTTTTATTATTAAAATGTGAAGTATATGCCCACACCATTTATTTTCTAACTATGTATTATGTTTATATTGTATGCATTATGGATTATTTTGTATATTGCAAACATTGTAAATATTTTTGATATTGTATTGTGAACGCAGAAATCAAAATAAAACAAATAAAAAAAAAATATTATGCGAGGACGCCAATTTCTGCATACTGATCAATAAGATTGCATGTTACATGCCATTTAAATGTGATGCTAAGTCATACTTAAATCATTGTGAAACATTCCCCACATCTAATACTTTCTATAGTGGCACCAAGTGAATTATGCAATAGTCAATGAACTTTGTGCATATCTTACCTTTGCTACTATATAGTTTATCTGTAATATATCCGGAGGTCACACTTTCTATAGGGGCACCTAGGGAAAATGCACAAGTCAATGAACTTTGTGCACAGCTTACCTTTGCTACTAGTTTATCTGTAATATATCCGGATGTTATACTGCCAACGGTAGCACCAAGGGAATATGCACTTGTAAATGAGCTTCCTGCAATGCAAAGTTAACATGAAAAAAATCAATGATTGACATGTACTTATTTTGTCCTTACCTTTTTGCTACACATAGCGTCCCATACAAACATAACAAAAATTACGGTCTTATTTATTATATCCTTAACTTTTTGTTATACACAGCATCCCATTAAAAAAAAAGAATTACTCAAACTTTACCATGACTAAATAAGAACCAGAATATAATCTTAATCTCATCCCATCTCTCACCTGTTGTATGGCTAAGACCTTTCTCTTGTATCAAGAAGAATTGGTATCAGTCTTACCTCTTACACCAATCTTACCCCATCTCTCACCTGTTGTATGACCAAGACCTTTCTCTTGTATCAAGAAGAATTGGTCCCAGTCTTACCTCTTACACCAATCTCACCCCATCTCTCACCTGTTGTATGACTAAGACCTTTCTCTTGTATCAAGAAGAATTGGTATCAGTCTTACCTCTTACAACAATCTTACCCCATCTCTCACCTGTTGTATGACCAAGACCTTTCTCTTGTATCAAGAAGAATTGGTCCCAGTCTTACCTCTTACACCAATCTTACCCCATCTCTCACCTGTTGTATGACTAAGACCTTTCTCTTGTATCAGGAAGAGTTGGCCCCAGTCTGTCATCCCAGTAACAAGAAAGTTGCTGATCATAAACAGTAGAGCTATAACCCAGAGTGCTGGGCTCGTTAAGATGGACTTGAGATTCTCAAAAATACTCGCTGATTCAGATGTTTTTGCTGGAAAGGATATTATATTGAAAAAACAAAAAAAATTATAGTTTGCTTTTACAAGATTCTCCAATATTCTTCATAATTCAGATGTATTTATTGGATTTAAAAGCATATTCAATGAAAACAATTATGGCTTGCTCTGACAAGATTCTCAAAAATACTTAATGATTTAGATGACCTTGCTGAAAAAAATTAATATTATAAGAAAATTATGGCTCGCTCTGACCAGATTGATTCTAATTTAACCCTATCTAGGCCGGGGGGGGGCCTCGGAGGCCCCCCCCTCAACGAATCGCGCGATATTTTCGCCGTGCGAAATTTTTTGACCGCGCCGCTCGCTGACTTTTTACTTTCAAGTCTTGCGCAACTTTTGAGACCAATTTTGCGTCACCCGGGTACGTGGTTCCAAAATTACGCAACATTATGTAAGTGCATGTCAGACCGAAAATTGCTCAAAAACGTGATTTCGTGTACAAAGTCAATGCAAATTGTGTTTTCAACCAAAATTCATAAATGTATGATTATTTTTAGTTTTTCTAGTCTAAATATATTCATTTTATGCTTTTTATGATCACAGAAGAGTCCCCAACAAATTTCATTGAAAAAACAATGAAAAACAAAAGGTCAAAAAAACAAAGAAATACATAAGAAATTGCAAAAACAATATAATACATAAGAAAATGATTTGATATCACAATTTTTTTCATGTACACTTGCTAAGGACACCACAAAGAGTGTCTATACCAAAAATTAGTACATTTAGAGCTTTATTTAGGGAGTTAGAGGGAAAAGTATGATTTCGCATACTAATTACGCATAAATTAGCATAATCACTTAATAGCGATTCGCATGAAATAAATTACTATACAATCTTGTAGATTATGCCCCAGGCAACCCACGTGCCAATTTTCGGCGCGATCGCGCGGTCGACGGCCGAGATCTTAGGGGGGGGCCTGGGAGGCCCCCCCCCGGCCATAGGAACTCCCAAAATACCCCGGCCTAGATAGGGTTAAGATAGCTGATAAAAAAAGAAGAGCAAGGCTAGGTTACCCTGAATTAAAAACCAAGTTTTTCTGTTTCATGAAATGCAATATCTGTTTTTGTGTTTTAATAATCATATACCGTGACATGTACAAAACAGACAATAAAAACAAAATTGTAAAAAAATTTTTGTGTGTGCTCCTTGGATTTTACTTTGCTTTTATAATTTTCATTATATTGGCGGCATATGTTTTCCATGAAACTATGTGAGCTGTCTGTTTTCTTCCTGAATAATGTGATTTCTTACGCTTTCCATATTTCGGATATCTGGGGACTCCACCCTACATCACTTACTTGTATCATTATTCTTTGATTGTTCAACGTTGGCATGTAGAGATGGCAGTCCGACATCAGTGGGTGAGCTTCGTATTATGAATCCAGCCGTCGCAGCAACAATAATAGCACTCCCAGCTGTAAAAAACAAAAATGATTATGGTCATCATAGCATGATCATAATTCTATCCATTCTGTGGACATTTGGGGGTGTCCTAAAATTATATTGAGCCAAAGAAAACCTGGCACACTGGTTCCAGGACATTTACTCCAGTGACAATTGCACTGCTATAGATTCCACTATAAATGCCAACTTCAACCCTAGGTTTAATACTATATATACCCTCAGAGATGCCAACCGTTACAGAATATTAATCAGATAAGAAATTACAATGTGAATAACAGCTGAACCAAATGTTTTCTTCAGAGACAAAACAGATAAACAAAATTTTTTGCTCAGTCATGCAATCGGGAAGTAAACACCAAATTTACATCAGAACACATCTCATTAACATTGTGTAAGGATTGGCAACTCTGTACCCTATCCCAAACCCAATGTAAAACCATATTGCAAACCCTAACCCTTAGATTATCTTTGAGCTTGAAAAAGCACATCCTAAGCTTTGAAATGATCAAAGTTGATAAACAATGACCCACTTTAGTATTTGATTCAATGCATGAGATCTTCAGCCGGCACTTTCAAAAATAAGAAAACAACGATTGAAGTTCAGGTTCACTCAAGCGATCTCGGTGAAACAGCCAATCAGTCCACAAAAAATGGTGTTGAAGAATCCATCGTATCTTGTCATTTATTAAACTTTACAATGTCAAATTTTGAAGGTATGAAGAAGGAGAATTACTCTTTCACATAAAGCTATTCAAGTTTGTAATTTCTTTTCTTGTGAAGATCAAATTACTATTTGGCCCGAATACAGAGAACTTTCCTTGGCAACTCATTGCTAATTTCAAGGCTTGGTTCCACTGCACTGACGGATGCAGAGAGGATGTAAAATGGAAAAGAATCTTGCCATCCACAAAGAGTTACATGTACGATTGATCGGATAAATCTCAACTATATGGAATACCATATCCGTCAAAAAATTTTCTACAGAAAATTTGCACAATGTCCTTTGTAACAAAAAAGAGAAGTGCACTGCATTTTCATGAAAATTATGAATGCATGAAAATACATCATATAAAATATTTGGAACAAACATGCATAATAGATGTTGGCATTGCTTTCCATAGTTGTGATTGATTGGATCAATCATAACTCTTTGTAAGATGAGGCCCAGGCCTTTACATACCACAAAACTGCATTGCGCCTCTCCAACCGAAGTTGATTGCAAGTAGAGCCAGACCGAGGGGTCCTAGAGTCCCTGCGACATTAGCAGCAGACGATATCAGGCTCCACCACAGACCAATCTCTGATGGCAAATACCACTAAATAATATAGACACAATATAATACCACTTAGACTAACTTCAAATTAAACTGAACTTCACTTGTTACTGATCACAAAAGAATTACATAAAGTTAATTGAAAGCAGGGTTGGCGATTTTTTTGAAAAAATAAAAAAAAATCAGATTTTTTTTATTAAATCAGATTTTTTAAATTTAAATCAGATTTTTTTGATTGTTTAAAAGTTCCTTAGAAAAAAGGGTAATTATCCCCCCCCTTACTCTTACAATGACATCAATGAATATTGATGTTATACATTTCACCCCTAATATTGTTCTTAACCACATATTTTGTAATTAAAATCCAGTAAAAATGGACATTTAAAAATAAATTTGAGGAATCATGTATCTGAACTTAATTCTATCATACATAGGCCTATGAAGGAATATTCCATAGGGAATTCCCAGTGAGTAGAGAAAATTCCCCTCTGGGATTTTTCATTCAAATATTTAAAAAAATCCAAGAGAAAAAATCCCTTATCAAAACTGCCAACAAACCCTTTGCCAATTACTAGTATTCATGTATATTGTAAGAGAAATAATTCAAATCAATGATTTTTTTCAATTAGTCACAGCTTTACAATAGTCAAAGAGAGACTACAACTGTATATGTTTAGGATCTTTTTAGTTTGATAAAAAGCTCTTCTCTTGCTACAGATCTATGCAAAACTCAGTTTTGGAGAACATAGTCAAAGGGTGACTATACTACATTATGTTACTGTGATTTTTTACATTAATCTACAATTTTTATTCCCATATTCTCTACAAAAAAATCTGTTTGATCCATGAAGTATGAAAAAAAATCTACTTACTTTTAACTTAAAGGATAAAAACTGCAAAACTGCTTAAATTACAACATATGTATTACAAAAAGAAGTATTTTATTTTAAATGAGACACAGCTTACAACTGCCAATGATTGTAACTGAAGTACCTGCATCTTAACATTTAAATGCAGTGTTAAATGTTTATTCTGAGTTTTGCAAATTGTTGTTATAGAGCTCTTTCCATTATTACATGCAGATACAAAACTTCCAATATTTGTAGCACTGAACATAAAATGGGCTGCAGTGACTTAAAAGGTTTATAAGAGAAAGCTTTTCTCAACAGTTAAATTATGACTGTACTACATTATGTTGATATGATTTTTTTATAATTATGTTATTTAAAACATCAAATGTATGATAAATGTAACAATCTGAAATAAGAGGCATGTTAAATATGTTGATTACATGCAGGTATCATTTTTTATTTTACATGACAGAAGTAATTATGTGTAGGCGAAGGATCAAAACTGGAAAACTGCCAACAAACCTTTTCTCATTGACTTTTATATATTATATATTTTATTTACAAACTGCTCTCTGTAAAGTCTTTGGATTATGTGAAAACTTTGTGTTAAGAAATTGACTAATAATAACTGACAAAGAATGTAAAATTTCAGAAGAAAAACTTGACATAATTTACAAAAAATGAGTACCTATTGACAACATACATCTGTAGTTTTTAAGGTATTACCTGATTTTATTAATTTGATTTTAATTGGTTTTAAGTACCGGTAGATATGAAGACTTTGTTGATCTTTTGTTGATATAAAGTTAATTCAAAGTTCTTCAGTTGACTTGAAGAATTAAAACTGCATCGAACAAATACTTTGTCCATGATTTGTACATTTTTCAATGGAAGTGATTTAAATCAATGATTTTTAAAAAAAAATCATGGTGATTTAAATCACGATTTAAATCCGCCAACCCTGATTGAAAGTAACTGCAGTAAACACTGATTTCGCGAGGAAGTATGCAAAAACAAGGTTAAATTGTTACTGTATTGTTGTGGATCTAGTACTGGTACCTGTAGTACATATACTGAACTTTGTGATATCCTAAAATCTAAGCTGAAAATCTGACCACACTGATGATTGCCAACACAAAAAAGGTTTTTCGATCGGCTGGTCACATACTGCATTATCTTCTAGTTCTAACCACATTGTAGTATCATATCGCGTGTTCTACGGAGAACCGTTAAATGGTATTACCCGCCTAAGTATCCAGATTTCGGGGAAACTTCCCTGTAGAAACAGACACGATGCTGTTTATTGATAAACCGCATCGCACAAAATATGGTTTCTCTATCGTAACCACCTCTGGGAGGTGGTTATTGTCGTGTTCCGCGATGCGGAATGTGGGTTAATTGGATTATTTGCTCTGTAGACACAGGTTGGTTTAAGGGCGATACAGTTTTTCGATTGCGGAAAAGATAAACCGTTTTTAACAATTCTCAGTAGAAACACGCCGGTAGTGTGTATATAGAAGATATAGAAGAGAGGATCTAGGAGGAAGAAGAGGAGAGGATAAAGAGGAGGAAAAAATAAGGAGAAGACAAGAAGAAGACAAAGAAGAAGAGGAAGAAATATCATCTCCTTGAACTCTGTTACCTGTTTCAAGACCTTGGCTACTCCGAGCTAGCTCACACAAATAAGACATTGGGATAAAACTTCTACCCACCTTGAGAAAGAGAATGAAGTGAGGGAATGCCAGTGGCAAAGAGAACATGCAGAAAAGAGAAAGAAACAAAGGGCAAGAAAGAAGAGGTACAAGAAAAGAGAGAAATAGAAAAGAATGAGAGGAAGAAGAAATGAGGAGGAAGGAAGAGGAAAAGACAAAGGAAGAGAAGGGAAAGGAAAGAAGAAATAGAAAAGAAAGAAATAAAACAGAAGAAAAAAGATATGAGAAAAAAAAGAAGAAAGAGGAAGAGGAGGAAGAAGAAAAGAGAAAAGAAGAAAGAGGAGGAGGAGAAAGAAGAGGAATAGAGGAGGAAGAAGAAGTATCATCTTCTTAAAATCTCTTACCTGTTTCAGGACCTTGGCTACTCCGGGCCAGCTCACACCCTGAGCAAGCCCCATCAGGAACGACATCACGATGAAACTTTCTACCGACGTCGAGACAGAGAACTGTAGCGAGAGAACACCGGTGGCAAAGAGACCCATTGGAAACATTACTCGAGGGCTGATCTGATCGGAGATAATCCCTCCGATAAACTTACTGATGGCGTAGGCTAATGTTAGACTACTGGTAATGGTACCTGAAAATCGAAGGGGGAGATTGGGAGGATGAAAGAAGAAGTGATGTGAGCAATGATAAAGCTGACATTGAAATAACTCCCATACTATTGCTCAGAGGTAAGCTGGAGTTGAAAATAAAGCTGAAAGAAATAAAATCAGTTAAAAAGCCGAAAACTTTCATCCTTAAGAAGGGGGGGGGGGTAATGGGAAGGGAGATATGGAGGGAGGGATGTGAAGAGAGGGAGAGAGAGAGGGCCAAGGGAGATGATATAACATTGTTTACGGGTCTGCTGCATTGAAGAAGATGAAGAGGAAGAAGAGGAGTATGAAGAAGAGGAAGAAGAGGAGGAAGAGGAAAAAGAAGAGGTTGAAGATTAAGAAGAGGCGTACCAGGTGTTAAGGAAAGGAGGAAGAGGAAAAGGAAAGGAAGAGGAAGGAGAAGAAAAGGATAAGGAGCAGGAGTAAGAATAACAATTAGGAAAAAGTGGCAAAAATATGACTTCAGAAGAAAGTTAAATAGTTTGTAAACAAATGACAGGGGTGAAAAAAGAAGTATGACTCACCAAGATCATTATTTTTGAGGCCTTCTTCCTTTATTATTTCTGGTAAAAGGAAGACAAAACTCTTTCTGTTTAAGACATAGAGAGCATAGCCAATGAAGAGTGTCCCAACGTTGATGAGGCGCCATTGTGTGTACACATTCATCCCCATCTCTGAGCCTCAAACTCCAAGACAAGTATTCAAGGAGATGAAAATGGTGAGTTGTTCTGAAAGAAAGGGGGAAATCATAATGAGTGATAATAGTAATAATAATGGCAATAAACATAATAATAGTAATAACATCATGTCCAGACTGAAAAAAGTTCTCTTGGAGAACAACACATTATAATAGTAACCATATATATCGTACACACATTTAAAAAATTCAGTAAACTGTCACTTTTGTTACCAAAAATACTAATTTCCATACAGTTGCAATCTATTCTTCATTCATAGTGAGGGGATCACTGCTGAATTCACTCGAGCGCTCAAAAACTTAAATTTTGGGGCCTTTTTTTGTGCATGCCCTCTTTTGGTGGAAAGTAAAATTTCAAGAAAATTTTCATTTTTCAATCTCTATTCTTGATTCAGAATTTTTATTTGAAAGACTTCAATTTACTTAAGAACCAAGTAAAATAATGGTGCAATGGAAACTAACACTGACAGTATAAAAAAAATCAAGCATTTGTCCCCCAAAATAAGACAAAATGAGCCAAACATTAACAATACTATTTTGCCACACAGGGAGTAGATCTAATGTGAACAAGGTTATATTGATCAACCTAGACCAAAAGCTTTGGTCTCTGTTATGTTGGCTGTTCCGCTGAACTCCGTTGGCTCCACTCACCAAATACAGGTCTAGACCGAAGTTCTACATGTAGCTCGATCTGTACAGGGACTCAATAGCCATATGTTTGTGTATTAATTTGGAATAGAACAGGGAAGTGAAGTTACACGACAGTCGAAAAAAGTCACTGTTTTTCCCCCTTTTAAGTTTATTTTTCCCCGTTTTGGTACATTTTATCTAAAACAGAATTTATTTTGGATCAGTTCTTTTTATATATTTTTACAAAATAAAGAAAAACAATTGATGAGCCCTGTTGGGGGAATTTTGCCTTGTTAACTCTTTGTCCGCCAAGTTCGCCGATTGGCACACTTGCTGCTTCGCCAAGTACGCCGATTGGCACAAATCTCATGACAATCCGATTAAACAATGCTATCAATCACATAAGCTAAGCTCGCTAAGCTGCACTTCCTGCCTTGAAAAAAATATTGAAAAAAATAGCCTAGGCTTAGAGTATTGGTCCTGTACTATTATTATTTGACAAAGGAGTTATAAGTAGAGCTCTTCTTCTTATATCTGGGAATGAATAGCCTGTACACTTATAGTTTGCCATTTGAAACTAAGGTTTCCATTGATCAGAGATATATCTTCTAAACATGAGTAAATATTTATGATATATACATGAATAGAAAGCTAATTTCATACAGTACAACTTTACTGAGAATATTTTTCTGTAGGAAAAAGCAGAAAAAAATTACAACCATGTGAACTACGCATGCAAATCCAGAGCACCCATTTCTGGTGTCCACAAAATTAATCTGGCAATAGGGGATTCGATTCACGGCGGACAGAGTCAACCCCTAAAGGTGGCCAGCCATCTTTGTACGAGGAGAAATTTAAAAAAGAGAAAAAAAAGTTAAACACTCCTCAAAACAGATGGCTACCACTACCAGTATTACTAACTTAGCTGCCATCAACCTAGACAGCTAGCAGCCGTCTGTTTCAATTTTTTTTAAACATTTTTTATTTATCAATTTCTCCTCGTACACAGACGGCTAGCTATCGTGCAGCCACCATTAGGGGACTTACAATGCAAAATCCCCTGTCGGGGATCTTCAATTTTTGTCTTTAATGAATCACATTTTTGAAAATCAATCCGACAGAAATGCAAATTAATATTCCCTCTTGGCATTAATTGCCAAAAAAAGGGAAAAATCAAGTTAAAATCCAAGGAACAAAAAGTGACTTACCTCGGCTGTCGCGTAACTTCACTTCCCCGTTTTATCCGATCTTAAGTACATATGGCCATTGACTGAGTCCCCTGACCTGTACCGATCACCTAGAACTTCGGTCTCTGTATTTGGTGAGTGAAGCCAACGGAGTTCAGCTGAACAACCAACAAAACAGAGATCATCAACCAACGACTAACGTTAAGTTGTTCTTTGAACGAGTGGCGAGAGGTTGGAATCCAATTCCAAATCCAACCAACCAACAAGTGGTTCCAACCCGAAGAATAAAAAGAAAATGAAAGTGGGGTTTATGGAGAAGTATTTTTACCTTGACAGAAATAGACTAATTTTCGGTCTAATCTAACGTTAGCTTAGATCTAGGCGTACGGTAGCGGGTAGGGCCACTTGTTCATTTACCATCTGGCCTGTGGGGAATCTACAGGTAGGACTATATGGTAGGCTATGCCAATGCTGTATAGAGCACACACTCTAAAAAAATCATTCAAATATCACTTTTGTGACCAAAATTACTAATTTTCATACAGTTTTAATTTATTTATCATTAGTAATGTGGGAATAATTTTTGTATTGACCAGAGCGCTCAAAAACTTGAATTTTGGGCATATTTTTGTGTACGCCCTCTATTGGTGGAAAGTAATATGGCAAGAAAATTTTCATTTTTTGATCTCTATTTTTAATTAGGAAAAATGATATAAAGAATCAAATTTAAAAAAAGAGCCAAGCAGTATGAATTAACAGGTCTAATGGAAACTGTCAGTGTAAAAAAATCAAGCATTTGCCCCAAAGAAAAAGAGAAAATAAGCCAAACATTGCCTCCCTTAATTTTGTCACACATCATGCAAATGGTCAGTGTAAAAAAATCAAGCATTTGCCCCAAAGAAAAAGAGAAAATAAGCCAAACATTGCCACCCTTATTTTGTCACACATGGAGATATAACTGAGAACAAGGTTATATTATAACCTTGTTCATTGAATGAGTGGGTAGGGCCTACCCCGTTCCTGCCGTTTCCGCTCACCTGCCTATCATTCAACCACGCCACAACCGGCAGCGGAAGCCACGCCCGGCTGGCGGGGTGGGCAATGACCCACTTCCCGCTCGATGGCGGCATTGGCTCGCAAAATCGACAATATCTCATCTTCAAGAGCTAAAGAAGCTCGGTGATACCATGGTCTTACAAAAGCTGGACTATTCTACTATCAAACATGAACCAACTAGCGTTACGTATACTTAATCTGAAATTTTCTTAAAACCCACATAATTACAGAACTATAATTCACCGACAGACTCA